>NC_061119.1:11584574-11596568 GCF_002878395.1 Capsicum annuum | reverse complement strand
CCACCCTACCCAGCCCATCCCCATCCCACCCAGCCCCACCCCACCCACAACCCCCATGCCCCTTCCAGCCCCATCCCCACCCCACCCCATCCCCTTTCAGCCCCCACACCCCACCCAAACACACTTCCATCCCCCTCTCTCTCACACACACGTTCACTTTTTTTTTTAATTTTAATTTTCCCTCTCAATTCAATTCCTTTCATTTTTTAATTAAAATTTAAATTTAAAATTGAAAGTGAGTGATAGTGAATATTGAAAAAAATAGTGAATTTCGCTTAAAAAATTAAACTTTGTGAATTTGTTAAAAATATTCAAATTTAAAAATAAAAAATTTATTATGTTTGTATGTATGAATTTATAGTTAAAATTTTAAATTAGTTGGAGAAGAATTTTAATTATTTGGAATGGATTTGATGTTTAATTTGTGAGCAAAAATAAAAGCATGATTATTCAAATTTTTTTACAATTTATAAATTTTTCTTATTTAATTAAATTAATTTTAATATTTAATTTGTTATGTAGCATTTTAAAAATGACTTGGAATTTAATGTAATATATATATATATATATATATATATTTAAATAACGTGGCAGCTGACATGGCAGCTGATGTGGAGGAGAGTGTGTTACACTCACCAAAAAAGGGTTTAAAATGTTGTTTTTTAGTGGGTTCGAGGGTCCAGATGACAAACATGTAAGTAGAAGTGTCCAACTTACAAAACCGACATAGTACAGGGGTCCAGAAGGTCATTTTGCCTTTTTCTTTTAGCAAAATTAAAAGTAATGGTTACTTTTATTTTCTTTCTAAAACAAATAAAATTTAATTTTGATAAAAATATCAGGGCAAAACCCTAATATATTTTTGGTGATATTATTAGGGGATTTCTTAATAATCTATAATTATTTGGATCTCTTGATAAACTCGGTCTTATAAGATAAATTTACCAAAAAAAAAAGTCTTATAAGATAAAGCTTAATGAAGCAATTCAACATTAGTCACCACACTGAGTGAAAAAAGATTAAGAATGGTACTAGTAAGATTAATCAAGGAACCAACATGGATTGTGGTGCACCGAATGGGGCTGCTCCACCCTTAACCAGAGGTCGAGGGTTCGACCCTGGTCATAGAGAAAACTCTGTTAGGATAGCTACCCCCTGAATGGGGACCTACCCGACGCGAATCCGGATTAGTCGGGCTCCAATGTAGGTACCAAACACCGATGAAAAACCAAAAAAAAAAAAAGATTAACCAAGGAATTTAGTTCTGAATGGGAATTGTCCAATGGTTTCTTCATTCATTCAATTACTTTGGAAAAAAAGAGAGTACAACTATTTCTTTCCAAAAATGAAGATATAATCAAGCTACATCATGGTTGTCATGCTAAATTACTCTAGATTCTATGTTTAATAGAAAGGCTGGTGATCGAAGACACTATCCACAATCTCATTTCATCCCAGTTATCGACATATTCAACTTTGGGCTCATGACATGATAGTTGTAGTCATCATCACAACTGATTACCATGTAAACAGCCTATTGATTATCTACATCCTGGCTGTCATGATAAATTACTCCCCTGCAAACAGCAGTTTACATTGGAAAAAACAGTTTACACAGCTAGGTACAACGTCATTCAAGGCGTATCAATAAAATTAGTGGTCTAAAGCCAAACTTTAATCCAATACCTTAAAAACATACTTATACATCATAAACAAAATATTAATATTATTTTTTCATAATTGTTATTTTTAATGTAGTATTATATTTCACATAGTAATATTATTATTTATAATAGTAAAAATTGATTCAAGTTAATAATATGTTAACCATGCGTTTTCAATACATTACCTTGGATATTGTTGTAAACATATTATTTATTATTATAAAGATTTGACTAGGTTAATTCAAAGTTTCTAAACACTTCTATTGGATGATAATAGTTTTTTAACTACATTTAGTATTGTCAGAAAAAAATTATAAAATTAACAATTAGATTTTTTTGGAGGCCTTTAGATTTGTGGGGTCCAGCCCCAAATAATGAAGGTTGAAGAAACTTTCATCGGCCAACTTTTTTCATAGTATGACAAGTTTTTCCAATATTTTGGCAGAGAGTAAATCCATCAAATATTATCTCAGTTACCATTGTTGACATTGCAACTCTTATTATGTCATTACTTACATCAGTAGGCACAAAATTTTGCATATATAAGGAACTCTTCAGCTCAATTGTAAATCACACCAACAAAAAGAGTGAAAGAAAAATAGAGTGAGGCATCACAAAGAGTTTAGTCTGTGAGGAAAAATAGAGAGTGTGAGAGATATTGTAGTGAGGTGGAAAAATCAAAAGAGAGATTTCTTTGGAGTGTGTAGTAGTTACTTTGAGTACTGTACTTGTGACTACGGTGTAAAATTCCTTACTACAGAGATATCAGTTGCTCCTCTTGGCCCGTGGTTTTTCCCTCATTGGGTTTTCACGTAAAAGTCCTGGTGTCATTATCGCTCTTATTGTTCTTGTTGACTAACCATATTACCATTGTCATAATTATTGCCTTTTATTATCGTAATATTATTATCGTGGAGGGGTTATTCCTAACAACTGGTATTGGAGCACAGGTTCTACTCATTCACGAAAAAAATATTTGCAGTTGGTGGTACTATAATCGGTAAAAATAAAATGTACGAAGTAAAGTACGAGGTAGCAAAATTCAACGGTGATAGCGGTTTCTCAACATGGCAGAGGAGGATAAGAGATCTGCTCATCCAACAAGGATTACACAAGGCACTAAGTGGCAAATCCAAAAAGCTTGAATCCATGAAATTGGAGGATTGGGAAGAAATTGATGAAAAGGCTGCTAGTGCAATCAGGTTGCACTTAACAGATGATGTGGTCAATAACATCATTGACGAAGATAGTGCATGTGATATTTGAACAAAGTTAGAAACTCTCTACATGTCCAAAACGCTGACAAATAAATTATACCAAAAGAAATAGTTGTACGCCCTACATATGGGCGAAGGTACAAATTTCTTGTCACATTTGAATGTGCTTAATGGACTGATCACGCAGTTAGCTAACCTCGGTGTAAAGATCGAGGAGGAAGATAAATCCATCATACTCTTGAACTCATTGCCATCTTCTTATGATACTTTAGCAATAATCATTTTACATGGTAAGGACTCTATTGAGCTGAAAGATGCCACATCAGCTCTTCTACTCAATGAGAAGATGAGAAAGAAGCCTGAAAATCATGGGCAGGCTCTCATCACAGAAAGTAAAGGCAGAGGCCACCAAAGGAGTTCAAATAGCTATGATAGAACCGAAGGTCGTGGAAATTCCAAGGTCCGATCCAAATCAAGAGCCAGAAATTGCTACAATTGCAATCAACCAGGTCACTTCAAAAGAGATTGTCCAAATCTAAAAAAGGGCAAAGGTGAAAGTAGTGGCCAGAAAAATGATGACAACACTGCTACCACGGTACAAAACAATGATGATGTTGTTCTCTTCATTAATGAGAAAGAGGAGTGTACGCACTTGGCAGGAACAGAGTCGGAATGGGTGGTTGACATAACAACATCTTACCATGCTACACCGATAAGGGATCTTTACTGCAAGTATGTAGCAGGTGATTTTGGCACTGTGAGAATGGGTAACTCAAGTCATTCAAAGATCGTGGAAATCGGAGACATTAGTATCAAGACTAATGTCGGATGCACGTTGGTTCTAAAAGATGTGCGTCATGTACCCGATTTGCAGTTGAACTTGATCTCTGGAATTGCTTTGGATTGAGATGGATACTAGAAATATTTTGCAACTAAAAAATAGAGACTCACCAAGGGAGCATTGGTGATTGCAAAAGGAGTTGCTCATGGTACGTTGTATAGGACAAATGCAAAAATTTGCCGAGGTGAATTGAATGCAGTTCGAGAAGAGATTTCTATATATTTGTGGCACAAAAGAATGGGTCATATAAGCAAGAAAGGATTAGAGATTCTCGCTAAGAAATCACTCATATTTTTTGCCAAAGGTACGATGGCAAAATCATGTGACTACTGCTTATTCGGTAAGCAGCATAGAGTCTCGTTTCAGACATCGTATGAAAGAAAATTGAATATACTTGACCTTGTATATTTTGATGTTTGTGGTTTGGTGAAGGAAGAATCGATGGGCGGTAACAAATATTTTGTTACTTTTATTGATGATGCTTCACGAAAATTATGGGTTTATATCTTGAAAACCAAAGATCAGGTATTTCCAGTATTTCTGAAATTTCATGCTCTGGTAGAAAGGGAGTCGGGTCGAAAGCTAACGCGTCTTTGCATTGACAATTGAGGTGAGTACACTTCAATGGAATTTGAAGAGTATTGTTTAACTCATAGAATCAGACATGAGAAGACAGTTCATCGAACTCCACAACACAATGGTGTAGCTGAGCAAATGAATCGCACCATTGTTGAGAAAGTGAGAAGTATGCTCAGAATGGCTAAACTGCCTAATTCATTCTGGGGTGAAGCAGTTCAGACGATTTGTTACCTGATCAATCGTAGCCCATCATTTCTATTAGAGTTTGACATCCCAGAGAGAGTTTGGACCAACAAAGAGGTGTCCTGCTCTCATCTGAAGGTGTTCAATTGCAGAGCTTTTGCACATGTACCAAAGGAGCAGAGAACAAAACTAGATGATAAATCAGTTCCCTGTATATTTATCGGATATGAAGATGAAGAATTTGGGTACAGATTATGGGATCCTGTAAAGAAGAAGGTCATCAGAAGCAGAGATGTAGTTTTTCGAAAAAGTAAAGTCGGAATTATTGATGATGTATTAGAAAAGTTCAAGAAATAGAATGGTGTAGTCTATAATGTTATTACCATTCCTTCTACTTCTGACTATCCTAGAAGTGCAGAAAGTAAAACCGATGAGGTTGCCGAGCAGGAGGAGCAACCTGATGATTATGCTGAGTAGGTGGAGTACCCTACTCAAGAAGAACAACAAATTCAACCTTTGAGGAGATCAGAAAGGAAAAGGGTAGAGTCATCCAAGTACCTTTCCTCAGAATATGTCATTGACAATGATGAGGGGGAGCCAGAAAGTCTAAATGAGGTGTTGGTCTATCCAGAAAAGAACAAGTGGATAAAAGTCATGCAAAAAGAGATGGAATCTCTACAGAAAAATGGCACGTACAAGCTGGTTGAACTTCCAAAAGGTAAAAGACCCCTTAAGTGTAAGTGGGTCTTTAAACTCAAGAAAGATGGAAATAGCAAGCTGGTCAGATATAAAGCTCGATTGGTGGTAAAATGCTTCGAACAGAAGAAAGGTATTGATTTTGATGAAATCTTCTTACCCCGTTGTCAAAATGACTTCTATTCAAACTATTTTGAGCTTAATAGCTTGCCTAGATCTTGAAGTGGAGCAGTTGAACATGAAAACTGCATTCCTTCATGGAGATTTGGAAGAAGAGATCTATATGAACCAGTCAGAAGGATTTGAAGTAGGTGGAAAGAAAGACATGGTCGGTAAACTGAATAATAGTCTTTATGGATTGAAGCAGGCACCAAGGCAGCGGTATAAGAAGTTTGACTCATTCATGCAAAGTCAAACCTACAAAAAGACTTATTCTGATCTATGTGTATACTTCAAAAGATTTTCGAACAACAACTTTATTATTCTGTTGTTGTATATGGATGACATGTTGATTGTAGGAAAAGACTAGGAGTTAATTGCCAAGTTGAAGAGAGATTTGTCCAAGTCATTTGACATGAAGAACTTGGGCCCAACACAACAAATTCTGGGAATGAAGCTTGTTCAAGAACAAACAAACAAAAAGTTATGGCTATCTCAGGAGAAGTACATTGAACGTGTACTCGAACGCTTCAACATGAATAGTGCTAAAGCTGTTAGCACACCTCTTATGTCCTACAACTAAGGAAAAGAAGGGAAATATAGATAACGTTCCTTATTCTTCAGCAGTCGGGAGTTTGGTGTATGCAATGATATGTACCAGATCAGATATTGCTCATGCAGTTGGTGTTATTAGCAGGTTCCTTGAAAATCCTGGAAAAGAACACTGGGAAGCAGTTAAGTGGACACTTAGGTATTTGAGAGGTACCACAAGAGATTGCTTTTGTTTTGGTGAATCTAATCCAATCTTGAAGGGCTATACAGATGATGATATGGCAGGTGACCTTGACAATAGAAAATCCACTATAGGATATTTGTTAATATTTTCAGGGGGAACTATATCATGGCAATCAAGGTTGCAAAAGTGTGTCGCACTCTCTACAATTGAAACAGAGTATATTGCTGCTACTGAAGCTGGCAAGGAGATGGTATGGCTGAAACGGTTCCTTCAAGAACTTGGATTACAAGAAATGGAGTATGTTGTCTACTGTGACAGTCAAAGTGCAATAGACTTGAGCAAGAACTCTATGTACCATGCAAGAATATAACACATTGATGTGAGGTACCATTAGATTCGTGAACAAGTGGAGAGTGAATCATTCTATGTTAAGAAGATTCATACGAGCGAAAATCCCGCAAATATGATGACAAAGGTGGTGCCAAAAGACAAGTTCAAGTTGTGCAAAGAACTTGTCGGTAAAAGCTCTCTCTAAGAAGACGGAGATACCTCCTTCAGATGCATGGAACTGGAGGGGGGATTTGTGGGGTCCAACCCCAAATAATGAAGTTGAAGAAACTTTCATTGACCAACTTTTTTCAAAGTATGGCAAGTTTTTTCAATATTTTGGCAGAGAGGAAATCCATCAAATATTTCCTCATTTGCCATTGTTGACACTGCTGTTAGCATAAAACGGTTATATAAATTTAAACAATCTTATACATAAATAATCCTATCCATAATACTTTTTATTATTCAGGAACGTTGAACTTAATGATTTACACATACGCATAATAATAGTAATTCAATAAAGAATTACTTATCTGAATTCTCCATGGTTTTAGCGGAAGCAAAAGCGTATAGCAGCAGCACTGAATTGTTTCTCTCTCTTTACCTTACTTTCAAAATAATTGTGATGGAGCTTATTCTTCTTTTGACAGAGAGAGGATCCCTTTTATAATGAGAATAGTCAATTATGTTTTCACGTTCCATCAACGTGATTGGTGGATACAATCATTATCCTACTATGAGTCAGTAATTGTGGATACAATCCTACTAGGAGTCAGTAATTATCCTACTAGGTAACTTTCCATATATATTAAGGATTTAACTTATTCAATTATTATTAAACCAATAAATAAATTAATTATGTGGGCCATAGAAATTTATATTCTCCCACTTGGCACACACAATGTTAATTTAATGGTTTAATAGGTACGTCAATCATGTGAACTATTAACCTTAAATCGAACATCATTTGTCATCGTTAAATAAATCAACTAAAATGAGTCATGGCGGTTATACGTCACTTTACTTGTCATAGTTCCTTCCATGTACTACAATATTAGTCTATTACTCAACAAAACCTTTCAAATACATAATGGGTCCAACGATAATACTTAGAATCCTTTATCTAAGTCAGAACCTGTCATTATTATTCACAATATTATGCATACAAGAGAAAATAGGTAACAACAGAAACATATATAATTTGAGATCAAAGTGTCAATTACATAAAGACTTTACATAAAATCATTCATTGCTATCAATAAGACCCATCATTTCAACATGTTCAATAAATATTTTGGGCGGTAATCCTTTTTTCAAAGGATCAACAATCATAAGCTTAGTGCTAATATGTTCAATTGACACTTTATGTTTCTGGACTTCTTCTTTAACCGAAAAGTATTTCAATTCCATATGCTTAGCAACTTTTGAATACTTATCATTTTTTAGAGAAGAAAACTGCGGCGGTATTATCACAATAAATTTTCAGCGGCCTGGCTATATTATCGACTAGTCCAAGTCCTGAAATGAAATTCTGCAGCCAATTAGCCTGGACTGTGGCCTCAAAGCATGCCACAAACTCGGCTTCCATAGTGGATACAGCTATAACAGACTGCTTCGCACTCTTCTATGATATTGCTCCTCCACCTAATAGAAACAAATATCCAAATGTGGATTTTCTTGTATCCACACAACCAGCATAATCTGAATCTGAATATCCAACCACATCTAGATGATCAGATCTTCTATAAGTAAGCATATGATCTTTCATTCCTTGTAAGTATCATAATACTTTCTTTGCAACCTTCCAGTGATCCATTCCAGGATTACTTTGATATCGGCCCAACATCCCAACAACAAAACTGATGTCTGGCCTTGTACATGTTTGGGGATACAAAAGACTCCCAACTATTGATGCATAAGGAATATCTTTCATTTGTTTTCGTTCCAAGTCATTCTTTAGACATTAATTGAGACTAAACTTATCTCCTTTCTGAATTAGAACGGGACTTGATGAGTATTTTTCCATTTTAAATCTCTCTAATACTTTATTAATATAAATTTTCTGAGACAATCCCAACAGTCCTTGTGATCTATCTCGAAATATTTCTATTTCAATCACATAGGATGCCTCACCCATATATTTTATTTCAAAGTTATTAGAGAGATATTTCTTGGTATCATGCAACAAGCCAAGATCATTAGTAGCCAGCAAGATGTCATCGACATACGAGACTAACATAATAAACTTGCTCCTACTGACCTTCAGATATATACACTGATCAACAGTGTTTTCTTTAAATCCCAAGGTGACAATCGTTTCATTAAACTTAAGATACCATTGTCGGGAAGCTTGTTTAAGTCCATATATTGACTTCTTAAGTTTACACATCATATGTTCCTTTCCTTTAATAGAAAACCCCTCAGGTTGATTCATATAAACTTCTTCCTCCAAATTTTTATTTAGAAAAGCCGTTTTCACATCCATTTGATGTAGCTCTAAGTCATAATGAGCTACCAAGGCCATTATAATTCTGAGTGAATCTTTTCTAGAGACATGTGAAAACGTCTCTTTATAGTCAATGCCATCTTTTTGAGTAAAACCTTTGGCAACAAGTCTGGCCTTGTGACGTTCGATGTTGCCAGTTGAGTCGTGTTTGGTCTTAAAGACCCATTTACACCCAACTCTTTTGCAACCTTCGGGTAATTCAACAAGGTCCCAAACTTCATTTTGTTTCATAGATTTTAACTCACATTTCATAGCATTTATCCATTTATCAAAATTGTTGCTTTCAATGGCTTGTGAAAATGAAACTGGATCATCATCAATTCCCAAGTTAGTTTCTGACTCATGTAGATATACCAAATAATCATCAGAAATAACAGATCTTCTTTGTCTTTGAAATCTTGTTGATGCTACTTCTTGTGGTTCATCTACTACAGGTTCATCAATTATGGCTTCATTAGCAGGAATATTAATTTGTTGTTCTTGTTGATTACTTTGTTGTACAACATCTTTAGGAACAATAAATTTAAAAGAAGTACAGGGTAGAGGAATTTGCACCCTAACTTGTTTAATTTCCACATTACGTGGTTCTTCACTCCCACTAACTTCGTCATTCTTAATGAATCTAGCATTTCCAGTTTCAACTATTCTTGTACTATGGTTAGGACAGTAAAATCTATACCCCTTTGATTTTTCTGGATAACCAACGAAGAAACCACTGATTGTTCTTGAATCCAATTTCTTTTCTTGTGGATTATAAACTCTAACTTCTGTCGGGCAACCCCAAACATGCAGGTGCCTCAAACTAGGTTTTCTACCAGTCCACAGTTCAAAAGGTGTCTTTAGGACTGCTTTACTAGGAACCCTATTTAGCAAGTAAACGACAATCCTTAGCATACATCCATAACGAAGGAGGTAAAGATGAATTACTTAACATACTCCTAACCATATCCATTAATGTACAATTACGCCTTTCAGCCATACCATTTTGTTGTGACGTGCCAAGCATTGTGTATTGAGCACATATGCCACACTTTTTAAGGAATTTAGCAAATGGACCTGGATGTTGTCTACTTTCATCATATCTTCCATAATATTCACCACCTCTATCAGACCTGATTATTTTCACTTTTCTATCTAATTGTCTTTCAACCTCAGTAATAAATACCTCTAAGGCATTAATCGCTTGAGATTTTTCATGCAACAAATAGATATATTCATAACATGAAAAGTCATTAATAAAGGTGATAAAATATTTTTCTTTATTGAAAGATGTGATATCAAAAGGACCACATATATAGTGTGTATAATTTCAGGAAGCTGTGTGCTTCTTGTGGCTCCTTTCTTTGTGTGTTTTGTTTGTTTTTCTTTAATACAATCTACACAAATATTAAGGTCAGTAAAATCTAAATCTGGAAGAATTTCATTCTTAACTAATCTTTCTTGTCTTTCTTTAGATATGTGACCTTAAACGTTTATGCCACAAGTAAGCAGATTGTTCATTCACCAAACTTCGTTTGGTACCAACATTATGATGCAGAGTTAAGAGTGGTTCGGCAAAAATATTATCAAGATTCAGTTTGTATAAATTATCACAAAGAGTACCAGTACCAATGAGATAATTATGCTTAAACAAACTAAAACATTCATTACCAAAATTAAAGGAATATTCAGTCTTATCCAACTTAGACAATGAAACTAAATTTCTCGGAAGAGAAGGAACATAATAAGTTTCAACTAAATCTAAGTGACGCCCAGTATCGAGAATCAGACGATAAGTCCCGACAGCTTCAACTGGAGTCTTTACTCTATTCCCAATGTAAACAAATCTTTCATTCTTGTTTATGGTTTGCATTGTAAGGAATCCCTGCATAGTATTAGAAACATGAACAGTAAAACCAGAGTCAATCCACCAAGTATTATAAGGAAATTTAGTTAAATTTGGTTCGAGACATGTAAAAGCACAAGGCTTACCTTTCTTCTCAAACCATGCCTTACGTTTCAGGCAATCTCTCTGAAAGTGTCCAGATTTCCACAGAAATGACACTTTCCGTTCTTGTTCTCTTTCTTATGTACTTGAGATGAGGACTGATTAACATTAAGTTGTTTCTGTTGTCCCTTACCATGCTTCTTTCCTTTCTTTTCAGCTCCTTGATGATTTACTTAATTAATGGAGTAGGTTCCTTGATTCTTTAGCCTTGTTTCCTCTTGAACCAACATACCATGCAATTCATGCACGTTCTATTTGTCTTTCATGGTGTTGTAGTTCATTTGGAAAGGACCATACTCAGACGGTAATGAGTTAATGATGAACTGCACAAGGAAATTTTGTTCCACTTTCATTCCCAATGACTTAGTCTTGCTGCTATGTTTGTCATTTCAATGACATGCTCATGCATAGTACGTGAACCATCAAACTTCATGGTGGTCAAAGTACCCATTAGTGTCCCAGCAAGAGACTTATCAGCAGTTTGGGAAGACTCTTACACAAGTTTCAGAAGTTCTTTTGCACTTTCAGTTTTGGAAAGAGTAGTCTTAATGTTGCCCGCAATATTCATTTGCATGAACATTAGGCCTAATCTGTTAGACCGATCTCAGTGCTTATAATAGGACTTTTCTTCATCACTGCTAGCTTCAGTAATAGCAGTTGGCTTTTCAGAGTAAAGTGCAGCATCAAGATCTAAAACTCCAAGATGAAATTTGATCTGTTCGCACCAATCTGAAAAGTTAAGTCCATTAAAAGTCGTAACAGAGGCAGAGTACGAATGAAGAGCAAGTGCTGAAAATAGAATATGCTCATTTGTTAATGCTTTGAGTTTTCAGATTAAACACATTATCAAATTCAGAAATAATTTACTTAATTGTATATTGATGTTCTCCTTCGGGCGAAACATCAAAATACAACTTTAAACATAATGATGCTTAAAATATATTTAACACAAAACGATAATATTTAATGCATCAATTAATAATATTTATCATCTTTGGATAAATAAATAAAACTAACAATACATCAAAATTATCTCTTTAATATTTATTGATCATACGAACAAACAATCAACCTTTGGGTGATCCACAAATGTCTT
>NC_061119.1:11580516-11584474 GCF_002878395.1 Capsicum annuum | reverse complement strand
AAGGAGAACATCAATATACAACTTTAAACATAATGATGCTTAAAATATATTTAACACAAAACGATAATATTTAATGCATCAATTAATAATATTTATCATCTTTGGATAAATAAATAAAACTAACAATACATCAAAATTATCTCTTTAATATTTATTGATCATACGAACAAACAATCAACCTTTGGGTGATCCACAAATGTCTTATGACCAAATATTTAATTTACCCATAATTATTAGATCATTTATAAGCATCAAGATTAATGGGTAATTAATTTAAACTTTAACCTTTATTTTGGAATTAATTTCATAAAGATTCGACCACTTTGGTGATTAACGAATCTTACATATATGATTCCAAGTTATATTAAGAAACAATAAATTTTTATTATTGCATACTTCAACGTTCTAACAACACAGAGTTGTTTCTTTAATATTAAAAATAACAAAGATTAAACTCATGTTATTTTAAATAGAATCAATTATAATAATATCAATATTTCGAATTTCGTTATTCAATAATTGTGAAATTTCTAACAAACATAATTAAAATTCACAAGATTTGGAGAAACATTAATTTTAATGGAAAATCACTTGTTCCGAAAACCAGGCTCCGATACCACATGTTAGCATAAAATGGATTATATAAACTTAAACAATCTTATATATAAACAATCATATCCATAATCATTTGTATTATTCAGGCACGTTGAACTTAATGATTTACACATACACATAATAACAGTAATTCAATAAAGAATTACTTACCTGAATTCTCTATGATTTTAGCGGAAGCAAAAGCGTAATAGCATAAGCACTGAATTGTTTCTCTCTCTTTACCTTACTTTCGGAATAATTGTGATGGAGCTTATTCTTCTTTTAGCAGAGAGAGGACCCCTTTTATAATGAGAATAGTCAGTTATGTTTTCACGTTCCATCAACGTGATTGGTGGATACAATCATTATCCTACTAGGAGTCAGTAATCGTGGATACAATCCTAATAGGAGTCAGTAATTATCCTACTAGGTAACTTTCCATATAGATTGAGGATTTAACTTATTCAATTATTATTAAACCAATAAATAAATAAATAAATTATGTGGCCATAGAAATTTACAACTGCAACTCTTATTATGTCATTCCTTACATCAATAGACACAGAATTTTGCCTATATAAGGAGCTCTTCAGCTCAATTGTAAATCACACCAACAAAAAGAGTGAAAGAAAAATAGAGTGAGGCATCACAAAGAGTTTAGTTTGTGAGGAAAAATAAATAGTGTGAGAGATATTGTAGTGAGGTGAAAAAATCAAAAGAGAGATTTCTTTTGAGTGTGTAGTTGTCACTCTGAGTATTGTACTTGTGACTACGGTGTAAAATTCCTTACTACAGATATATTAGTTGCTCCTCTTGACCCGTGGTTTTTCCCTCATTGGGTTTCCGCGTAAAAATCTTGGTGTCATTATCGCTCTTATTGTTCTTGTTGACTAACCGTATCACCGTTGTCATAATTACTGCCTTTTATTACCGCAATATTATTATCGTGGCGGGGTTTATTCCCAACAAGATTTTGGAGATCTAAAGCACAAACTTTACTAGCCTCACTTTTGAGTCATCCCTGGCGTCATCTACCCAGCCTCCATCAAGGATTCAAACTCATCTAACCAGTTGTTCATCCATCCATTATAGGGCCAGTTGTTCATCCATCCATTATAGGGAAAAAGAAGTTCATGACCGTCCAAGATATTTCTTGAGAAGTGATTGTCTTCATGTTCCTCATTCATGCAAAAGTTGCTGTTCTCATAGAGTGTCTTGATTGAATGGAAGTGACTCACCATCGCCATAGCTTCCGTCATACCAAGTGAGGTAATAAGACTCAAAGGAGCCACATTCAGGCTCACTGGGTACTGCACATGGATCGGATCACGCATGAGAAAATCACAGAAATCAAGACCCATTGCCACACAATGATTTGCTTGTGCTTCTGCTCAAAGAAGTTGAGCTATAAATAACCTGAAAAGGAAGGAAGATAATCTGCTGGTGCAGACAGTATGGTCTTTGGTTCTGATTCTCACCTAGCAATTATCTTACTACAAAAGTAAGAACATGTTCGAAATAATGTTATATGTCAACTACGCCTTAATTCCAAACTAGACTAGTTGGAACTGTATAACATTCCGCGCCTTTCAGGCTATATATTAAGAGAATTTGTTACAAAAACGAATCCTTTGCATGACAAATACATTGGAAATGGCCTCTGCTATTTCCCCTTTTCCACCAGAAAGAAGATAAGGGAACCAGGACCAGAAACATTCATCAGGCCTTGATCAATATCCAGCCCGTGTGATAGATCGTGGGGAGAATCGCACTTCAAAATCTATCTATTGAGGTTAGAAAGCCCACGGCTATATAAAACCCCACATCAACTCCGATCCCCATTAAACTGATGTGAAACTCAAGTCCCATACCTTACAATAGGATTGTAACATCGAATTCCACCAGCCATTCAGACGGCCTGGTTTGAACCACCACAAATTGGTTGCCCTATAAATGTAACTGTCACCGCAATTCTCACTACCACTTAAATGAAACAAATGCATAATAAAAGAGATTTTACTTATTTGAGAAAATTCTGGATTTGGGGCAATTCCTCCATCAAATTCAGCTTCCCATGGTTCTGCCAACCACTATATGTAAAGTTTTTGGTAAAATGTGATGGTAAGTTAGTTACTATTTTAATTATCAGGTCACACATTAATGGTATCATAAGGATTTACCTATAGTATCGTGTAACGACCTGATTGTGTAAATATTTTTTGAACTCAATAATGAGATAATTTCTTGTAAAAGGAAAAAAGAGATCATTTATAGACTCAGTTTGTTTGCAACAACAACATATTCAGCGCAATTTCACAAGTGGAGTATGGATGGTAGTGTGTATGCACACTTTCTCTTATCTTGTGAAGGTAGAGATAGAGCGGATGTCTCGAAAGATCTTTGGCTCAATTAAAGCGAATCAAGCGAAAAGAAAATACAATTACGAAGAATTTATAGCACTGACTTTGTTAAATACAAATGGTAACCAATTAATACTTTTCTTAAAGATTTATTTGTAGTTATCTTATAATAAACCTGATTGCAACTATATAAGTCAAGAAAAATAAAAGAGAACGAACAAGTAACTACTTTAAAGAGGTATTTAAGGTAAGTATTTTGTTGCACCTTGGCTATCTTTGATAAAAACTAGTTGCTCCAACTTTTCAAAAATGTTATCAAATGCGTGTCGAATTCTTCTAAAGTAGTGGAATTTCGAAGGATTCGACACGGGTGCAACAATATTTTTGAAGAGTCCGAGCAACTTAGAATAAAAAGACCATGTGCACGTGAACTTGAATTGTTATAAATCGTAACTTTGAGCATATTTCTTGTTCAGCATACAGTAATACTAATCAATATATACATATATATATATATATATATATATATATATATATATATATATTTGTCCTTCATTAAAATACTTTACAATAGATAAAATTGTCTTTTCATCTATTTTTCTTGCAATATTATGTTATTATTTTTATAATATTTAATTAAGGAATCCTAAATTATATGGTAAGAGGAAATATATTTTAAAAATTATAAAGTCCTAAAATAGATGTTAAGAGAATTATTTATGATAAAAATATAAAAAGGAAAAGTCATTTAATTATATTTTTTATTAATTATATAAATAAATTATTAATGAAATTTTCGTAATTTCATAAAGAACTCACGTGAAAATTAGAATTGGATCAACCAATTCATATATTATATATGGCAAGTTTATAATAGACAAGCAACCTAATTGTTTCAAATCCAATATTGGAATTAAGCTTTTCAACAAGAAAAAATTTTGTTCATAATATTTATACTTTTGAAATTAATTAAAATATTAATTATTTTTTCTTATTGAATTAGG
>NC_061119.1:11563031-11577516 GCF_002878395.1 Capsicum annuum | reverse complement strand
TAAACTGGTTCACATATTTTTCAATTCTCATAAACAATTAAGAGATGTAGTAAAGAAGAAACAAAATATGAATAGGGAAGGAAAAGATATAGATTTGCGAGAAAAAGCTATGATATTAAAGCAAAACTCATGATGAACTCTGAGCGTCATACCATAATAAAAATAGCCAAGATTTGGAGAGGATCAAGGAGAAACTTTGAAAGATCTTGAGCTTTTCATGGAGATGAGTCACATTGTATACTTCATTTAATTATTTTTCAGCTACTTAGTACAAAGCATAGTACCTCTGGGGAAGATCAGGTATGACAATGTAGTTTCTGAGTTTTGTTATTTTTTTTCTTTGTTTTAGTTTACAATTAGCTTTAGATTTAAATAATTTAAAACCAAAAGTCTATTGATTTTGATGCGTGGCTAATGTTCTATTCTTTAATTAATACAGGTGGTAGATTAATTAAGTTTTGAAAAATTTTTGTTTAAAGATTAGGTTAGATTTTATTATTTTGGTTTCTCGATTATCATATTATTTTGTTCGAATTTCTATTTTATTACTATCTATTTTTTCTTATTAATAAAGGTTGTCGACAAATGCTCGGTCGAGCTTTGCAAAATTTTTGTTTAAAGGTCCAATTTTTTTTTATAAGCATGATTAGTAATATTACATATTAAAACAACACAGGAAGGTGCTATGAAGCACTATTTGGAGTGTCTAAAGTTTAGGTTTAATCACATTGTTCTAAAATTTCGATTATCGTATTATTTTATTGTAATTTTTATTCTATTTTTATCTATTTTTTAATTTAATACAAATTTTTGATAGATGTTCGGTTAAATTTTGAGAATTTTTTATGTAAAGATAGGATATTTATTATTATATTTTGAAAGTTATGTTGAGTGTATTGACATTAGAAAGGCAATAAATAAACTACTTATAAAAGATATTACAAATAAACTTTTATTAGATATTAATTTGTAAATCTATATCTAAAAAATGGTTGTTATATATTATAAGAAATATGTTTTGATAAAATCTACATGAATATTATGTAATTTTGAAGAATGATCGTGCATGAGTTGGTCTACGTCATGTAAATTAATTATTGTTTATATAATGACAGTATATTATAATAAAGTTTTTATCATGATATAAATCAATAAATTATTTGTAAAAATAAAAAGATCAGGTGAGACACGACAAACAACAATATATTGAACATACAATAGTTATTTAACATATTTAAATAGATATAACAATCATTTTAGCATTAACTACTATCCTTTACGTAATAATTTTGTTTTTATATATAATTTTATTAATTGACGTAAAATACACGTGCAAAGCACGTACACTAATCTAGTGTATATATATATATATATATATATATATATATATCATATTAAATAATTTTCATCATCAATGCTATTAAAATTTTTCATTTATGTGTTATGACAATTTCTCCTAATATTTGAAACTTGAAGAAAATGAAAAGTCTATTACATTATCTCATACTAATGTATAGGTATAGTAGTTACAAAGAGACTGTTAAGCTTTCTTGAGAAAATTGAAGGAAAGGTGTCTTTTAAGTCTTGAATGAAGGATTGATGATATTGACCAATCGATAGGGTCAAACATCATTAGAAAATTTGATTAAATTAATTGTGGACTTGATTAATATTTTAAAAACATTCTAATCTTTTCAAAAATACAAATCAACCCAATCCGCACCCATCTTCAATCCAAATCAACCATTCTCTCATCTCTCTCGACAGCTTCTCTCAACTCTCTCACAACCAATAGTTCTGCAAAATTTCTCCCTTCAACCTCCGGTGACTTCTACCTCCGGCGACAAATAGTTGGGCTTCGAGTTCCCCTCTTCAATTCAAATCAACCTATCTCTCATCTCTCACTCGACAACTTCTCTCAACTCTCTCCCAACCAACTGTTCTGCAAATTTTTCATTTCAATCCTCGGCGACTTTAACGTCCGACTATAAAAAGTTGGGCTTCGAGTTCCTTTTCAACTTCAACCTTCAATCCACGTGACAGCCTTGTTCTCTGGCCACAACAGCTTCAAATTCTTCATCGTTCCTTTTCTTCTTCCACAGGTAAAAATTTATGGTCTTTTTAGTTTTGAAGAAAACAAGGAACTTGAGCCAACTTCTCTTATAGTATTGGTTAACAATTTCAATATTTGTTGTATTAATTTGAAATGCGATTTGAATAAAATCCTAATTTTTGGTATTTCTTATCTTCTCTTTTTGAAGTCAATTATGATATTTTATTGTTTGTTGCATTTTTTTGAAGTTTGATTTTTATTGTTTGTGTTTATAAAAATAAAACGACAATTTGGGTTGATTTGTTTTGTTCTTGTTCTTGGTAAAAATGGTGAAATTGCTATTTTTGTTGAACGAATCGTGCGACTGTTTTTTGTTTCCTCCAACAGACTACCCATTTGGTGCAACATATTAACCATCTGATGCAACAAATTTATCATATAATGCAACCGATCAACCATCTAATGCACTAGAGAAACCATCAGATTACAATTCTGATGCAACAAATTAATCATCTGATGCAACAGATTTACCATATATTGCAACAGATTAATCATCGAATAAAAAATCTGATGCAACTAATTAACCATCTGGTGCAATAAAAGAGCCATCAGATTAATGATCCGATGCAACAGATGAACCTCATGTTGTATTAACTATCTGATGTAACAGCTTTACCATATGTTGCAACAGATTAAGTATCGGATAAAAATTTTTATGCAACTAATTAACCATCTGGTGCAACAGAAGAAACATCATATTAATGATCCGATGCAACAGATAAACCTCTTGTTGGATAAAATCCTATCAACTCCTCCAACAGAAAATATCCAAGACTTGATTTTCTAACTGATCATTCATCTGCCGCGATAGACGACCCTATGTTGGAAGAAATCTAAACAATATTAACCATTGATAATTGTTCCAACAGATCACTCATGTGTTGCAACAGATGTGGGACCTGTTGCACAGACCATTCATCTTTCTCAACAGATGAGTGATATATTTTGTATTATCACAACAGATTACTCAGTCGTTGCTACAGGTTAGTTAACTGCTCTGATAGATCACTCATATATTGTAACAGATGTGTGATCTATTGCACAAACCATTCATCTTTCTCAAAGATAAGTGATATATTTTGTATTGTTGCAGCAGATTACTCAGCCGTTGCTACGAATTATTTAACTATTCCAACAGATCATTCATATGTTGCAACAGATAATGTCATAATAGATGTGTGATCTGTTGCACAGACCATTCATTTTTCTTAATGGGTGAGTGATATGTTTTGTATTGTCATAACAGATTACTCAGCCGTTGCTACAGGTTATTTAACTATTTCAACAAATCACTCACATATTGCAACAGATGATATTGTGAAAGATGTGTGATCTGCTGCACAGACCATTTATTTTTCTCAACAGACGAGTGATTTATTTTGTGTTATCGTAATAGATTACTCATTCATTGCAACAGGTTATTTAACTATCCCAACGGATCACTCATATATCGTAACAATGTGTGATCTATTGCACAAACCATTCATCTATCGTAAAAGATGAGTGATATATTTTATATTGTTACAACAGATTACTTATCCGCTGCAACAGTTCTGTTGCACCTATTATTTTACTGTTTTGCTTGTTTGATTTAATGTTATCCTTTTTTAACGATGCATTAATCAACTATAATATATTTTTTTATACTCTCATTAATTTTAGATAATATGATTCCTAATAGAACGGAAATCGAATCAAGTCCAAGTAAAGGAACAAGTAAAGCAGCGAGGCTACATCCACCACTGTATGAGCTTGCTTTACAAGCGTTATCTCAATCGAAAGTAGAATATGATGAACACGGGGAGGAGGAATATTTCAAAAGAGATAATGCAAATGCTAATAGCCCTTCCACTGAAGAGTTGGTCAAGCCTTCAGCATTGATCGTTGTCCTGTGAGAATGCAGATGGTGCTGCAGATTTAACAGGTGATTTCATGGTTAAGTCAGCCATGGGAAAATCTTTCGGCGCCTTCAGAAAAATACTTCGAGAATAAAAATTAGATGCTTATTTCAGGGACAGCTGCTTTGGAAAATATCTTGATATGCCGGAGGACAACAATGCTCGTTTTCAAATGAAAATGGTATATGAACTTCTCAAGTGTAGGTTTATGTATGAAAACAAAGATAAGATGAATGAGGTGTGGATAAATTACTGTGGTATGCCTGTTTGTTTTGGTAGGAAGGAGTTTGCCATAGTTACTGGACTAAAATGTTATTCCCCTTCTCAAGTTATACCTATTCTAACCCCAAAAAACCACCCTGCACACCCAAAAAGGCAAAGGCAAGTCGTGTGATCATGATGACCTGGTGTCCATTATTGGTCCAAGCTTCAAAAATAAAAATTTGATAGAAGCGTTGAAAATTAAAGGACTTTCAAAGAAGCACAAGCAATCATTGTGCTTGGTTTGGTTTGTACATAATATTCTTTGGGCGAGAGACATTAACAACAACATAAGCCTCGGTTTAATAAAGCTCTCCGAGGATCTTGAGGCGTTTAACAACTATCCTTGGGGGTATGAAAGCTTCAAAATGACTATCAAATATTTGTTGACTTCGTTAGCGCCAAAGACAGTCAACTTATATGGCATCCCATGGGCTTTCATGGTAAATGTTTATTTCTTCTATTATGATATCATTCATTTTTTTCACTCAAGAATGGTTTTGATTTATTGGCATTATTTTATAGGCTTGGGCGTTTGAAGTCATTCCTTATTTGAGACAACAAGTGAACTACCAAGAAGGAGTTTTCTGTCCAAGAATCTTGAGATGGTTGTCAGCCAAAACTGATAAAAATGTAAAATTTCTTGATCTCTTCAACCCCCGAAGGATGTAGTAAGTATAATTATAATTAATTTTTTCTTTTAATTAATGAGTTTTTTTGAATGATCTAATCATCATTCTAATATATGTAATGTTTATGTTAGATTGTGCATCCGTCATTAGTTTTTAGCAATCGAGAGTTGAAGATGCCATTTTTTCTTACTTTACGGTCTGTGCAAACTTTATCGGACCCTAAGGTCATCGACAGATAAAAATGGAATTGTTTGAAGCAATAGCCATTACAAAAAAAAATAATTTTGGAGGGTGGGTTTGTTGTTGTTGATGGTCTTAGTGGTGATGGAGTTGTTGGTAGTGGTAGTGGTTCTGCTGTTGGTGCTAACGATGCTTCTCTTACAGTATTTAAAGCAAACCATTATGAGTATGATCATACTGGTTATACAGATTTTGTCTCTCCCAATGAATGTTCAGCATGCAAATGTCAAGACTGCAGGGCGAAACATGATGTAGTAATTAATGCTATTAATGTATTAACTGTTCTGTAAAGGAATTGACATCTAAAAAGGATCTTATTCCATCAAAGAGGATTTTATTTTCATCCGCTCCATTAGAGATTAGGGCTAAAAAGAGAAAGAGAGTGATTTTCAGGGCATTATCAAGCATTTAAAAAAGTAAAATTGCAACTCCTCTGTCTGTGTGTTGCACTGAGCAACGTACAATATCCAAAGGAGAGCAGCACGAGCTGAAGAAGGTGAATATATATGTCTTCTAACTGACAAACAAACAAATAGACACATATCTATTTCAACAGATGACACATCTGCTAAAAATTATCAAACAAATATATACATCTGTTGCAACAGTTGACTAACTTGTTGCACCAGATAAAGTATCTGATGCAACATATGTCTCGTCTATTTTAGCAAATCAAATAACTCTTCGTACCACTTTTATTTGTACCAACAGACGACCTATCTGCTGCAACAGATGATTCATATGTTGCAACGGATGGTTCATCCGTTAGAAATTATCATACAGGGTCTTCCTCATGTAGAAATTTATCCCAACAGTTGATTCATTGTTGCAACAGAAATATAATCTGTTTGGGATAATTTAAAATGAGAGGAAGACCTGTTTGATTTGCTAGAAGAGATGAGTTATCCTTTTCCATTTTATTGTATCTTTGTGATTAGCATTGACCAATTCTGTCTTTTCAGGTGGATGTAGAAGAAGCTACTGTTGAACAACATTGACAATATGCTACTCTTTTTATGGAAATACGAAGAATAGAAAGCGCAAAAATCATACGTAAGCGACAATAAAGATCCACGACGAGCAAAGTCGAATTCCATAGCACCGGATGAAGAACAACTTGTCCATACTGAGTAGATCTTTATAGCTTGATCCTGTCAAAGTAATCCTTGGCAGTATACTTAAATTGTTGTTGATGTATTTATTGAGATCTATACCCATAACAATTTTTTTACATTTCATTTATTCGTTGACTTATTTCAGCAAATTTATGAAGGCTTCGATTTATTTTATTGTCTATGAATTTTATTTATTTCTTAGATTTGAACTTATTAA
Source organism: Capsicum annuum (assembly GCF_002878395.1). Classification (NCBI taxonomy): domain Eukaryota; kingdom Viridiplantae; phylum Streptophyta; class Magnoliopsida; order Solanales; family Solanaceae; genus Capsicum; species Capsicum annuum. The sequence continues at coordinate 11,571,040 of NC_061119.1, read as the reverse complement.
TTGAAAAGGAATACTAGATTCAAATATTGCAACAGATAATGTATCTATTGCAACAGACGACATGTCTATTGGAAAAATTGAACAAATTTAGACATATGTTGCAACAGGTAGGTAATCTGTTGGAATTTATCAAACAGGTCTTCCAACTGTTGCAACAGATGAACTTAGATAGAAATATCGAGATAATGCAGCAGATGACCAACCTATTGCAACAAATAAAATATATCTCAGAACAAGTAGAATAATTGTTACAACAGATAGAGAATATGTAGCATTATAAAAATTCAACTTTCGTTGGACATAAAAAATTACCACTACGTGTAAAAAGGTTAAAGTGAATTGAATTGAAATAAAAAAGTTGGAATCCATCGACGTTGTTCAGTTCAAACACCTAAAATAAAATAGGCATCAAGTAGACAATGTTCATTTTAAACACGTAAAATAAAATACGTATCAAATGTGTCAGTCTGACATATTTTACTGACTTGCCGTCACTTGGCCCTCAATGGTCATTCCTCCCCCATTGTCTTATATATTCATCTTTCTCCTAAAATTTAACCCTAAATTCCCAAATCTTCTTCTTCATCGTCATCTTCTTTTATCTATACAAATTCTTCAAATTATTTCTTTCATTTTTTCCAACTGAGCTTGACAATGTCGAGCTCATCTTTCACTATTTTTTGTGATAAAGATTTTCGATATTGTAAGTGCGGTCACGAAGCCCTGTTAAAGACTTCTTGGACTCAACAAAATTCGGGTCGTAGGTTTTTTACTTGTAAGATTTCAAAGGCAATATTTTTTTATTTAATTAGTTGATTAATTATTGACTTGTAATTGTGTTCTTTTTTTTTATAGAAATTGGGTGGATGCGATTACTTTGATTGGTATGAAGAACGACACCCTTCACAAGCAAATTGCGTAATTTGGGGTTTGTTGAACAAAGTCAAGGCTTCTGAAGAAACACAAAATAGAGTAAGAAGATACTACATTGTTGCCGTTATTGCTATTGATTTGGTGGTATTGGGTACATGGATATTCAAGCCTAATTGCTGAAATTTTTATGGTGGTGTGTGTATTTGCTATTGGTTTGGTGTTTTCGAGCACATAAATATTCAAGCGTAACTGTTGGAAAATATCAAAAAGATTTAGGCATATATTATAAAAGTTAGGTCATCTGTTGGAAATTATCAAACAGGTCTTCCCACTGTTGCAACAGATTAGACTTAGATTATTAGATTATTCATAGGAATAACATTGGCGTAATGTAATAGATGACCAACATATTGCAATAGATAAACTATCTTCTAGAATATATTAAATATATTTTACAACAGATTGACAATCTATTGCATTATAAAAAACTCAACTTTCATTAGAAAAAAAATTATTGTCACTATATGTACATGTAATAAAGTGAAGGGTGACTTGAAATTAAAAATTGCTATTTCACAGGCTCTTCTATATACATAGGCTTCAAACGTCCAATTAGTACCCCATAATCCCAAAACTCTTGCAGGTTTGCCACAGCTTTGTCGCACAGAAAAGTCGTTGGCTCGGTCATTTCTATGCCGATCAACAAATATTCGATGTGTGCAAGAGTGCGCGAGTCGCTCACTTTAGCAACATCATCTTTTGGAAGGATCATTCCCTTGTTTTGACCTTCAAAATCCCATGATTTCTTCATCAACACTTCCTTTGGTAAATGATTCATCAGTTTACTCTCCCTCACCAAGATGGACAACAACACCATCAGTGGCTCCACGAGGAGAAAAAGATCAAAATCATTGATGAGAGGTACGTTGGATTCATAAATATTGATCTTTACCTCCTCGAGTAGTATCTCAACAGCCCAATAATGTATGTCATTCACGCTAATGACTGCAAGAATCTTTTTTGCCTCGGTCCAGCTCTTGCCGCGTGGATTTAGCCTCTCCCCTCTAATATATTTTATCATTTCTTCTTCATCCAAGACCAACGTAGGAACTAGGAAATCAAGTCCCACGCCAAGGGATAATGCCTCCCCATTGAGTTGATCGTACCTATCCTTGAGCTTCTTGCAGAAGTCAAGGTCCATTATTCTATCGATAGCGTCATAAGCTTCCCGGTACTTTGATTGCCTTTTCCTTATGAGGCAGAGAATTATGTCAACATGCTGTGATATAAGAAGTCAATTTTTAAATAGGTTAGTAATTCTAAAGATGCAACGGATGTTTCATCTGTTGCATAGGGTTCTCTGAATCAATAATCAAATGCAACTTATGTAACATATGAAAAATAAGTTACAACAGAACCACTACCTGTTGCACCAGTATACCCAGCTGTTGCAATAGATGTGAAATCTGTTGCGTAGCTTCTTATTCATAAGGTAGATTAGAAGGCCTAGGTTATGAAAAGTAAACTTGCCTTGTCCTCGTACGGCATACACATATCAGTCATAGTCTGGAAGTCTTTGGGGGAGGGGAAAAGAGGCCTGGGGTAATCTGGTGCGCCTGGCTTGGCATTCTTGGCCTTTCGCAGATCTCTCTTCTCTTCGATGCCATGTTTCGCATATATGTCCACCTTCTTGACTGGTCCCTGAACTTTAACAGCTTTTGGAGAGGGAGGAATTGCAATTTTTTTAGATTTTCGACCGGAGAGTACGCCTCTAATTGCTCTTTTCTTTCTCCTAACCAACATTGTAGGAGTGTGTGGCTCCCTCACCTTCTTGGATGGTATGACACACCTCTTGGATTTGAATTCCTCGATAGCTTTAGAGATAGCCTCTACTTTTTCAAAGAGTTTATCATGTCTGTCCTTGCACTCTTCGTATTCACAACGAGACCACGAGGGTGAAGAGGGGTGAGAGGGACCTGTGTAAGGGCGAAAAAGGATGTTTTCAAATATATTTATTCTTTCTTGAGCATCAAAATACTCATCATCACGAGTGGTAGCAGCATCAGCATGCCTGCCACCAACACCAACAACTCCACCAGAAAAAGCACCCGGATCTGCCTTAGTAAAAGGTTGGCCATGAAGAGCCTCAACATTAGGCTGACCTTGCCTAACTGCTCTTCTTATGGTTGTTGCTCCAGCCAATTCCTTCTTTATTAACTCCACCGTTGGTTCTGCTATAGTATAGACATGACCTAGAGTAATATAAGAAGTCATCACCGACTCCTCCTCAGTAGGCACGATCCATGGATGCACAACCTATAAAAAAAAGACAAATGTATTTAAATCATATAATATAATAATTTTCACTGTTGGGATACATTTAAAAAAAAAGACCCATCTGTTGCATAATTTGCAGTCTATGGTTAAAATTCATTTGAGTCTGGTTCAGAGAAACAAAGCAACACATGGGTAATCTGTTATGCAACAAATGATCTGTACATCATAACAGATGAACAATATGTTATTAGATTACACATATGTTGCATAATTTACAGTAGATGGCTAATCTGTTGGGAGTCGGGTTCAGATAACCAAAGCAATAGATGGGTAATTTGATGCAAGATATACCCTGTTGTAATAGATGTTTCATCTAGTGCATTAGATATAACATCTGTTGCACCAGATATAACATCTGTTCAATATCTTTCTTTGAGTAAAATTATTTTACTTGAAGAAGACGTACTGCATCATTCGGAGGGTTAAAGAGATCAGCCTCCTTTATATTGGTGTTGCTCTTTGCAGCCAACTACCTAAACATCCTTGGATGAGAAACCTCATTCGGGTAATCCATTAACTGCTTTCGAAGGGAAGGAATGACTTCAAATGCCCAAGCCTAAAAAATGTAAACAGGAAGCAAGCAAAAAAAAGGTTATAATAACTATATTCAATATAAATTAACGGATGAGTAAAATTAGTGATTAATTTTACCATAAAAGCCCAAGGAAAGCCGTATAATGTGGTCGTCCCTAAGGATAGCTTTGTCAGTAAATATTGGACAGTCAAGTAGAAGCTGTCATATCCCCAGGGATGATTGTTTAATTTATTAAAATCCTCAACATGCGCCAACAAATCATCTTCTATGACCTTGTTGACGTCTCTTGCCAATATAACCGAATGGGCAAACCAAACTAAGCACAATTTCTCCCTGTACTGGTCTGGTATGGTTTTATCCTCGAGATCTGTCAACAAATCCTACTTTATAGCCATGTCGAGCAATGTCAAACAACCCATCTATTTTTTCCTTGCATTTTCTTGCCTTAGATCTTTTGTAGGGTGGTGGTCCTTCTGGATGATGGCATCTCAAGTCCGTCACTATGGCAAACTCTTGCAAGCCAAAACAAATAGGCATGCCACAGTAGTTGATCCAGATTTCATCCATCTTTTTTTTGCTCCCTCCTCTGGATTTTTATCATCCCCCACGTACTTGATCGTGCGCTTGAGAAGACCATATACCATCGTCATAGCGAAACGGATACGGGCAAAGAGGTCTTCAGGCAGCTCAAGAAAGTGTCTAAAGCAACACTTCTTAAAAAGTCCGCCTATGTTTTCGTTCTTCATAATTTTCATAAATGTTCAAAAAATTTCTCCATCTGACATTTAAGTACAATTTGACTAGTTAGTTGTTTTGTTTCTGGGTCATTTATCGGCATCGCAACTTGAAACCTATCAATACTAAAAATTTTGACAAGATCATGCTGGGATGTCGATATTAATTCACGCCCCACTGGTGATCTATTATCATCATATTGATGATCATCCTCTTTCTCTTTCTCACTCTCCAATTCCTCCTCTTTCTCACTTTCATTTTCTTCATCACCATCTACAGACCCTTGTCCACCTCTCTCAACGTTGTTTTCATTTCTCTCCTCAGCTTCACTTTACCCTGACTGAGATTGTTCAGGAAGCTCCTCTGAATTCCTCTGTACTGTAGCCTTTTTTTTGGGTGGTCAGACGTTGATCCACTTTCACTTTCTTTTCTTTTGGGAGATATGTTTTACCTACAAACAAAGAAAAATAAAAATTACATTAAAATTGATGTATGTATAAATTTTAAAAAATACATTACAAACACCATGAATACCGACACACCAACAACCACCACCACAAACACCACCAACCAATGCCAACAAATAAACACCACGAATACCGACGCCACCGATAGCCACCACAAACACTACCAACCAATGCCACCACCAGTGCCACCACGACGACCATAAACACCACCACCATCACCACCAACAATAACAACAACACAAACACCATCCAACAATATCATGACAGTCAACGGAACAGTGCGATGGAAACTAGGGATTTCTTGAGTTCTTCCTATGATTTTACCATCAAAACTCAAAATTGTAAATCCATTCTCGATGATAATACAACTAAAAGTTTTATTTTGTCATTAACTTAAAAGCCCTTATTTTTTAGGAAAAAATAACAAATATAGAGTTCTTCTAGAACTCTGTTGCCTATGAAGACAAAGAAAATGACTGATACAAGCAAGAATAAAGTCGAAAATAACACCTATGTGGTCGGATTATGATAGTGGCTTACTTCTTCAATTATGATTATAATGTTGTCCATTATGATCCTTGAATTATGATTATAATAGTGGCTTAATTCTTCAACTTATGATCATCATCTTCTTTTTTTCTCTATAATGCTCAAGCCTAATCTCTTTGAGTTGCATATTTTGTCAAAACATAGGTTAATTTTAAAATTGATATCAATTTTTACTCTTCATTTCTCAAATCTTGTGCGTAGCATTAACTTCAATTCATCAAACTCTCTTTCTAATGTTTTACTTGCATAAATTATTGATTGTATAGTATCAATCGACATTATCTTTATAGACGAGAGTGTACCTTCTTGGTCATTCTTCGATCCCAATATTTCACCAAAAAATAGATTATAAATTTTATTAATAATTTTATAAAATAACTTTATAGTGTTTCAAAAAGACGAAGAAATACGAGAGCAAAAGGGAAAGCTCGGTAAGTTAACATTAGAGTTAATACATAAATATGACCCTAAACTTGACACCAAATTATAACTTTGACCTTAAACTTTGATAGTGCACAAATAGGATCTTTAACTATTCAAAACCTGAACAAATATGACCTCCGATTTTGCAACCCCATGCGTGAGTTCCACTCGCGCCTACGTGGAAAGGTAATCCAATCACACGGTGCCACATCGTTAAAAAGGATGACTTATTTGTGCAGTTTTGAATAGTTAAAGATCATATTTGTGCAATGTCAAAATTTTGCTTTTTGTGTTAAAAAGACATTATTTTTAATAATGTTTAATAACATTAATATTATTATTATTGTTATTATTATTATTATTATTGTTGTTGTTGTTGTTGTTGTTGTTGTTGTTGTTGTTGTTGTTGTTGTTGCTGCAACACCTAGTTTTTTTTAATTAAAAAATCGAACCCGCGCAATAGGCTGAAGGAAGCGTCCAAGAATAGCAAATAACACCACTAGGCTATCTAAGTGTCTTGTTTCATGTGGTTCAACATTAATAGACGTACATAAATATAAATTTTCTACCTTTTATATATAACGTAACTTTTTTACCGAGGGGGTTCGGGTGAACCCCATAGCAACCACGTAGGTCCGCCCCTGCATTAATTTAATAATGTTTTAATAACATTAATTTAATAACATTGTAATAACATTAATTTGATAACGTTAATTTAATATAGTACTACTACTATCCTTAATAACATTTTATTAAAACAATAATTTTTTTATTCTTAGTATAGTTTCATCTTTAATTTAATATTTAAATAAATTATATTTAGATATATTATATAACTTAAATTCGCCCTCTGCTTTATAATATATATACATATCCGCGCGATTTTTTCGTATGAGGCTGACCCATGTAATTAATAAATCTTGGATGAAATTGCGAACTCAAATACCAAAACAATGTCACATAAAAGGAGAGGAGAGTGTAGATCGGACTACTATGGAATAGGCATATACTAATAAGGTTAAGCCATATGGAGGATTTTGTGAACCTTTTGTCTAAGAGTGCTTACTATATAGCGTCGAAGGATGGAAATTCCTACCAAATGCAACCTTTGATTTATGACACAAGGTTCAAGTCCGATGAAGAAACCACACAGGCAATGGCCTGGATTTCTTTACCTGATTTACTGCCTAATCTATTTTCTCTATTGCTGCAGCTGTGGGCAAACCAATTCACCTTGACATGGCTACAATTAATAAAACTAGGCCTAGTTGTGCAAGGGTGAAAGTCCAAGTGGACTTAGCGGACAATTTGCCAGAATTTATAGAAATTGCAGTTATTGGTAACAGTGGTGGCGAGGAGGCAAGATAAAGTATGATTTCTTACCTAAATATTGCAAGAGGTGCAAATTACAAGGGGACAAAGAAGATGAATGTAGATGTCTTCATCCAGAACTAAAGAAGAAAGTGACCGAGAATATTGTTGATCATGACAAGGAGAACCAAGGGTCATAATAAGGTGTTAAGTAGGGATTTGGTAAGGTTTGAAGATGTGGGCAGCAAGCAAAAATGGCACCCAACCAGCAGAAGGTCTAGAAGTACAAAGGAATCAAAAAGTGACCAGATTCTTAATACAGAGAATGCCTTTGAGGCATTGGCTGATGAGGATGAAAATGACAAGAAGGAGGAAGAACACACTTTCATGAAGGTTGCTGACAGTGGTATTGTTAGCAGGCCACTAGCGGACAAGAGTATTAAAGAGAATATCATTTCGCACAACATGAAGGAAGGAAATAAAGATTAGAGAAAGAAGAATAGTTATTGAAAGAATGAAGAGTCACAAAATCTTTTTTCTTTAGTGTGTGGCTCCCTTTTCCTTTAGCGTATAGCTTATTAAAATAAAGGGCTAATAAATGACATTTAAAATAGATGAAGTGTTAGTTTTGTCCAAAAAATGAAACATGTATCATTATTGTCCATTATTTTTCAAAAGAGCTACGTCGTGTCCTTTCCCTTTTAATTCAATAAAAGAGCTTTGTGCTCCAACTTTAAATTAAATATATATATATATATATATATATATATATATATATA
>NC_061119.1:11559954-11562931 GCF_002878395.1 Capsicum annuum | reverse complement strand
TGACTTAGAAAGTATTATATTCTATGAACTAATTATTTAAACTAATCTTTCTCTTGACTGTCTCTTCTTAATTTTCGTTAGTTTTTATTTTTATTTTTTATTATGGTTTCTCTGTTATATGCATTGTATACTTAAACGTTGTAGAGCGGCTTATTGTTTCTCTTAGTGAACAATGATTTTACAAATAATTTTGTGCTTTATTCCTTAGAGAAAAATCAAAGAGGAAGTATTTATTAAATTATTATTTCCTTTATCGAGTTAGTAAAAGAACTACCATAAAATGGTAAGGCTCAGGATAAAATAGAATAATAGTTAGAAAGTAAAGACGAAAAAACAAAGATAAAAAAGATAATGATGTGATCACATCAAATCGATCAACGGTTACGACACAAAATCAGACCTTTTGGTAGTGACATTTTATACTCATTTTAGGTTTAGAAATATTTAACTTAAGTTAGAGTTGTTACTTTTCTATATTTTTTATTTTTATTTTGTAAAAATATATGTATCATTCATAATATATATCATTAGCAATTCAAGTTTTGAATTAAATAATCTGGGATAAACGTGCAACGCATGTTGTCATAGACTAGTATATTAAAAGTGCGAAAGGTCTTAGAAATGTCGTTTGAACTTTTTAAACTTCAATAAAAGTTTTTGCTTTATACAAAATCATCTTTTCATTATTTTAACCTGATATTGAAGAGTTAAAAATTAATTAAATATATTTATGGTAAAAACTTTCCTTATTAGAAGTCATCAAAATTAATGACAACTAATACTTTTTTTCATTAGTTTAAGAATTATAAATCAACTAAAATTGATATTAAGAAGATTTGAAAAATCTATAAATAAATATAAAAGCGTTAGAATAAGAAAAATTTAAGAACTACCAATTTTTTTAAAAATTTAAGTATATAATAAGAATGTAATTAACAATTTTGTAAAGATTTGACTTTAAAAACAAGGAAAGATTTTAAATATCTATAATCTATATCTATAATATAGTAAAAGTGTGAAAACCCTTGAAAAAGTGATTCGAAACTTTTGCCCTTCATTAAAAGACCCGACAAAATTATCTTTTTATTTTTTTTTAATTATTATATAATTTTTATAATACTAAATATTGACTAAAATTAATATAGGGAAAAAATCAATACTCCTAAATATGTGGAAACACTCCTAAGTCTATGCAAAGTTTTGTTGGGTACGTTACATCAATTAAAAATTTTATTATTAATTTTCCTTATTTAAATTATGATGGAAATATTAATATTTATTTGATGTGACTTGAAGAAGAAGAATACAAAATCCGATGGTATCCAATTCCTATAACTTTATGTGATACTTTTTCTATCCAATTCCTATAACAAATTTTAAAAATCTATGTATTTTTGTTATAGAATTTGATTTAGGTGTCCTCAACTCTTTTTTTCATCTTTTTTTAAGTATAAGAGCTTCTTTTATTGCGGTTTGTCTTGATTTTCTATTATGATTTAAATTATATTATGTTTTGTATGTGAAAGAGTTTTGATTGGAAATATCTCTTTTCATATTTGATTAATTTTTTTTTGGAAGTTATAAATTGAGTATCTTTTTTTCTCAAAAACAATTGAATAATATCCACAATATAGTCGTTAAAGGATTTTGTTTAGTGCATATTACTTTCTCAATATTTTTTGTGTCTTTTTTTAATATTAGCTTTTCAACATCTACTTGATTGCCATATTAAATATTATGTATTTTGTATGATAATTTTCTTTTTGATCTAATTTATTATTGGTGATGTTTGCAATTTTTAGTTCTTATACTTATGTTATTTCGATTCCAACAGTTTTAGGTTATAAATTTTTGGTGTGTGTTCGTGAAGTTGTGTCGTCATTATATATATCTGGCAATTCTGGCTTCGTCATAGTAATAGCTAAGGTGATCCAATCAAATATGACTTCTTCATCAATTGTTCTGTTTTCAGTTATGATCTCTCAAAAGCTATTGCAATCAGAGATCAAAGCATAAGAGATGAAGATATGTTATTTTGTTGCTTAATTACATGTTACACAATGCAATTTTACATTCCTAGCTAGCCGAGTACAACAAGTTGAAAAACATTAATTATGGAGAAGTTTGAACTCTAGCTATGTTTTTAAAACTTATTCCACCAGAGACTTAGAATAAGAAAATAATCAATTTGTTGATTATAAGTAATGTTAATTAAGTGAAAATTGTACAACAACAACATATTCAGTGTAATTCCGAATCTGAGAAAGGTAGATGTATGCAGATCTTACCCCTACCATGAAGGTAGAGGTTGTTTTTGGTAGACCCTCGATTCGATGAGTTAACTAAATTAAAATTGTATTGTTTAGGTATAAATCAAGGCATGTTTGTTGATGCAAATTTACAAGTATTGAAGGAAACGATAGAAGAAGTGAAGATGAAACAGAGATTGGAGAAATATTTGCTATGTGCACAATGTTGGAATTACACAGCTACGTACAAGAGAAAGTTTATATTTACTAAAGAAACACAAGAAAAAATTGAATGAATTTGTTGCACTTTTATGGATGGTTGGTGGTAGCGATCTTTCTCAATGTAAGTGTCAATGCATGCTAGTAGTTGATCATTTTGGTTAAGATATCAGGTTGCAAATGTTTACGTTTGGATGGAATTCTTATAATTTATGCCTTTAAAATAGGGTTTAATATGGTTGATTATCTGCATTCATTATGTTTAATGATCAATAGTTCCATAAAATTGTACATATATAGTTTTGATATATCAACTTTTTAGAATTTTTTGTTATTTTTCTTTTCTTCAACCCCCTTTTTGAAGATGAATTGGTGAAACATGTAAAATTTGAACATAACCAGATTAGTTATTAGTTGTCCCTTTAGTGTTGAGTGATAAAATATGGAGAACCTGTCTATATATATGAGTCACTGGAGAAGAGAATCAATTATTATCTCACTAAAAGTTG
>NC_061119.1:11528424-11556954 GCF_002878395.1 Capsicum annuum | reverse complement strand
CATCATCTTCTCCATCCCCAACCCAGTTGTCGTCTTCAACCTCCCTGTGTCAAATATAACATAATCACAGTAGAACACAAATCATTATATTACTGCAAAAATGAAAACCATGAAAATGCTCATGATATTAATGGTGGCTGCAATTTTATTTTGCAAAAATTGTCAAATTTTAAATTTTTGAAATCAAAGGGAAATGAATAAATCAAAAGGGAACGAAGAAATTTCAAAATTTCTGGGCCTGGATCGACCAAACGACGGACCGAAAATCAATTCTGGCAAAAATTTCGCCCGAAAAAGCTCGAAAAGGGACCAAATCTCTCACCAATTCACTATTTCGATCGTCCGCTTCCCATTTTTCAGTCCATTTTGATCTTCTTCTCCCTGTTTTTAGCCTTCTCCAATCTTCTCTCCCTCTCCCGATATCTCACTCTCAATCTTTTTTTATTGTGTGCGTGTGTGTTCTTTTTTTGGTATGAATAAGTAGTGTGTGTATCATGAGATCTCCCAGTGTGTGTGCGTATAGAATCGTAAAGAACCTCTCCTACTGTGTGTGTGAAAATCTGTGTATTCTCTAAAGTATAAGGAGGTTGGAGAAGAAGATGAAGGGCGTGGGGGTGGTTTTTTTTTATTAAAAAAAATACTATAATTCTTTATAAATTATAATTTAATTAGTTATAAAAAAATTTAAATTATTTTTGGATTTAATGCCACGTGTCACCTTTTAATTCGTCATTTTTTCCACGTCATCGCGTGTGTGTTGCACACACTTCAGATTTTGGCTAATAGACAAAAAAAAGCTCAATTGAAATAAAATTCGGGGGGTTTAGGGGCCTGATAGGAACAGGCCTTAGTTTAGGTGTCTAAGTGAATTTTGGCAACAAGTCTGAGTGTCTATCGATGACTTTGGCCTTTTACTTTCTATTACTACACAATATCCCAAATCTCAAAATTAATTACAAATATCTCATTTTTACAATCTCTCTCTCTATAAGTTATATACATAACTCTACCTTCCCATTTATACTTTTTTTTTGTCTTAGAAAGTGCCTACAATCAAGGAGCCACTTTCCACAAAGTTTGAATTTACAACCACGTTTGGATCAAACTGCTCATCATCATCTTTCTACTTACTAACAAACTCCATTAACAATCTTTTTCATTCGAAGAATCTCTTCACTTCGAATCCTTAAAATTCAATCTTTTCGAACTCTCTACTCATAATTTCACTGCTTTAATAAGATCAAAAAATTCCATCTTGGATCAAAACTCCAGCAACGGTGACTTTTGCCTCTCCTCCCCAAAAATTGACCCTCCTTCAACCCTCAGATTCACTCAAAAGCTCCTTCAACCTTCATTTTTTTTATTCTTTGCACCTTATACTTTCATTAATTCCATCTCCACACCGCGCTTCTTTGTTGTATCAATCATCAATTTTGAAATAAACAAGATTTGAAAAATTCCATTATGGAGCAAACGCTACAACGACCATGCTAAGATGAAGAAGTTGAGGGAAGTTGCTGGTAGAAGCTCAAAAAAGGCTGTTGGTGAATCTTCAACGAAGAAAAAAAAAGAAACATCACGATCCCGTCTTCCCAAGGTAGAGTGATTGGTGTATGAATCTATTTATTTTGCTTAATTTTTGTATTTATATATATAACTACAAAGTATTGATTTTGTTATTTTAACCGTGATATATATCGTGGTTATGTATATGTTTGGGGGTAATCGTTCGAGATTTGTTGTCACTCTATCCTATATACATAACTTTATTATATATATGAGCCCATATACTGTCACGACATGAACCAGGACCTGACTGTGACGAGTATCTCAAGTCCATCGAGGATCGGAGACCACTCGCCTTAACATAACTGTAATGACCCGAGACTACCCCCTAGTCGTCACGCGGTTCTTAGGACCACAAGTGATCTCAAGCTAATCCTTTTACTGGCATAACTCATGAGCAAATGAATAAAATACATAAATCATGAAGTAATGAGCGAAAGAAATATACTTAGCTTAATATCTTCGGAAACAAAATTATTAAAATGAATACAACTCTACTTATACAAACAAGACTGAATTCAAATACATCAACTTCTACTGACTGTCTATGAAGCCTCTACTAATATTGACTATAGGTAGTTGGGACATGACCCCCAACTATCCCAAATTAATATGACTGAATAAAGAAAAATGAAATACTACTCGAACTATGACTGGCTTGAACCCTTGAATCAAAAGGGCTCATCACCTACTGACTGGAAGCTGCAACTATCTGATTTTGATGTATGGGCTACAACTGGTACCAATATTATTAAACAATGTAGCACATAGACATATATGTGAATCATTACTTTCGGAATATACTGAACATATGGGGGTGAATGTATAAGTAAAACAATAATGCAATATTCAAACACACTTTCAAAAACTACATGCTAAGTGTAAGTGACTCACCTTGGCTTGAATAATCAAAACTGTCTAATCATAAATCATGAGTAGTAAAGCATAAAAGTAATTTTTGTGAGCCACCACACTTAGTTCTAAAAGTTGTACTGTTATTCTATTTTCAAATCATGCAGTCTAAGTGAAAAATGACTCACCTTTATCATATGAAAACTGAAAGCTAAAATCTGATAACTGATGTCTTATGTAAGACAATATCTGAGTAAATTTGTGAGCCTTTACACTTAATTTCTAAAAGTTGTTCTGTTATTCTATTTTAGGACTTAGGCTTATGGAGGTTCTTCTAACCGACATACACTATGTGAGTTTTCATAGAATCCAACGTCTAGCTCCCCTAAGGGGGAAATCTCACATTTAGAAGAGGTGTCATCTCTTGCCAAGGAGTATAACCTGAGCTGAGTGATCACAATTTGTATCTGCATCCATATAAATGGGACTAATCTGAATCTGTACCTATGTTGGCTCGTAGTTCGAGGGTATGAGACCTTGGAATCATACCTAACTCGGTGTTAAATACCACTCCCTTTAACCTGTATGCTCATTCTAAAGGAAGTCTACTTTAAAACTAGCATAAGGGTTTATAATGAAAATCAGTTATGCAACTATCTGTTTTAAACTGTATTCAAAACTAATTTGTGTGGATTCCATTAGCTGAAGATCAAAAGATCAAATCTTGCTTAAAATCTGAATACATGCTTTTCAAAGAATGCTTAAACATCATATTTCTTGAAATATCAAGACTAAAGCTTAAGGCTTGGAAACCCTTTCTTGAACTCATGTCAAATCATTACAATTCATGTTTAATAATGAAAATGTTGAAATGCTTTAACAATTCTAATCAAGATAATAAAATTTAATGCTCACTATACAAAATCAAGTCACACACATAAGTATGTGAAAATAGTCATCCAATTAAACACTTAAATCACTTGTAACTTCACAAGGATCAAACAATGATATTTAGGTATGAATCATAAACTATAAATCATGTAAATTCATGTAAACGTAACTTTAAAAACTAGTTTTGGGCACAAGGATGAAAGGAGTATCCTTGTTCATAACCCCACATACCTTATTTGATTAATTGAATGTAGAAGCTTAAACTTTGAATGCCTAAGGACGTTCTTGAACCCAAAATCTTGAATTCTTGATTATCTTGAAAAAAGGAATGGTGAAACTTTGGATTTCTTGGAGTTAAAGTTGGAATTTTATGATTTCTTGGTGAGAAATTTGGTGAATAATGAGTATATTTTGCTTAGAATAACATCTAATTTGTTGTTTTTATGACCTGGGGCTATAGGAAAAAGACAAGACTGCCCCTCAAAATTAAAAGTTTTAGCAGAATCTCGATTTTGAGGCTTACCGTTAAGTGCTATTGGTTCCACTGCTATAGGTACCGTCGAGCCGTGTAATTGTGGTGACCTACTATTTTGGAGAATCCCAATTTTGAGGCTTACCACGGAGAGCTATTGGTTCCACCGCTATAGTCATTATCGAGTGGTGTAATCACGGTGACCTACTACCTTTCTTCACGAAAATAGCTATAACTTTTTGCTCGGGTATCGAATTAAGGAGAAATCCATATCATTAGAAATCTGACTCAATTATCTACAACTTGGTGGGTCTTGATATGTAAAATTCTATGTATATAAAAAAATATACACATTCAAAGTAGACCCTTGTAGAACCGAATACTAAACTTTGAACGAATCAAAGGTTCGTAGCTCAACTTTGTTCTAAGTGAATTCTATGAACATCTTTCACTTTGAGAGAACTTCATAAACTAGGGTAATTATCATGACACGTGTATCAACATACAAATCATGAGATTAACATTTATACACATAGGAACGACGATTTGAATTCCAGCGCAAAAATACGGGGTGTTACACTAATTGACAGAACACATATAGCCAACAATGGATGAATTTCCAACATACAACAAGATAGGATATAGAAGCTCAAAATATTATAGGCAAGTCAGTAACCACCAACTGATATCAATTGCCAACAACCAAATAACCAACACCCAAATCCACCATAATCCACAAACCCTTTACAAATCAAAAATAAATCTGAGTTGGAACATGCCCTTGACCCCGACAATGATAATGACAATGTCAATATAAATGTTCAATTCTAGATTACGGATAGAGACCGATGAAATTATCAAGTCTTGTAGAGAATGGAAGCTCAGCACTCACCCCAACGACCGACAAATTGAGTTGATCCACCTAACACTGTGCAAGAAGAGTATAATTGCCTCCGGACCCTGCATCGCATGGGGATTTAACGTTCGGGGGTGATTAGAAAGATGAGCACTAGCATATAACTCAGGGATAGGGGATAAAATAATGCCAAGTGAAACACAATTCATAACCACGCACACAACATCATATACATATATAAATAACATGCTGGGATAGGGAACAAGGCTTGGCAAGTAGTTCAAAATCTTAGCCTGGATTGTGTAGCATAACTGTCATAACGAGACACCCACGAGCTATATGGGTATAACGCTCTAGAAATACACCCTAGACATCACACGGTGCTCAATACTATAAGTAGTCCCAAACTAATCCTTTAAGTCTTCTAACAGCTTTGGAACTTATAATAAAGATAAACTTAACATATAAAATCTTGAAATAACTGAATTAATGTCTTAACTGAAAGTCTTAAACTTTGATATCTTGAAACACACACTTTTAAGTCTATAGCCAAAATAGTCAGACAAGCCTCTATTTCTAACTAGAGAGCCACTGGGACAAGCCCTAACTGACTTGAACAAAACAAAATCAAATAGCTAATTGTAACGCCCCAAAGTTTTTCTTAGCTAAATTTTATCCCTAAAATAACTAGCATTGACTTTTAGAATGATTTATACTTTTTTCTTGATGGAATCCCTTAGATTTTAACTTTTCATTGCGTAGATGATTGAATAAGTTTTTCGTCGACATAAGATGCGTCCAAAGCGAACACTCGGTGAAGGAGTTATGGCTAATTTAAGTCTTAGTCATAAAACATGTCATTCCTATCCTTGGCGCATCGTGGAGAGGGTGTAAATGATGATGGTCAATTTCCAGTGGGACTCCGCGATGGTGACGCATTGCGGAGTAGGCCGAATTTCCATTCGTCAATTTTCCAGTGAGCCACCGCTATAGTGGCGCATCGTGGTGGCCCATGAAATCGGGCTCCCAGTTATATTTTAATACCGGTATCATTAAGGGTATATTGGGTATTTTTCCATACCCTTACTCATACATTCACCAAAAATATTCAAGAACACTCTCTAGGGTTCCATATTGATAATCCAAATAAATCAAGATTCAACCATGGGTTTTCAAAACAAATTAAAGATTTGGAATCCCCAAGCCGTGGGCATCAAGAAGCATCCTTTAAATTTCTAGATAGAGGTACGAGGGGTTTATCCTAAAAAAAACTACATGGGCTTAAAACCATTAGAGTATGATTTTTAGATTTGTATACATGAATTTCAAAGAGGTTTTGAAATCTATGTTCTAAATTACGTACTCCGAATGTTTTAATGTTACTATTGTTTTGACCTTGTGGTCCTATCCCCTAAATTGATTTACATGTATACGTATATGTATGGAATTTGAGATTTAAGATCGTTAAAGTATAAATTATGAACTCCCTCTCGTGTATTGAATTAAAAATTATGGTTTTGTGATTTGAAAGATGTTTTCGCAATATTATAGCATTTGAGCATGATTTGAAATTATTGAGAGGGTGTTTCTTGATATAAATGTGTTCTTGTGTTTAAGAGAAAGAATTGCATGTGAATTGAGAACTTTGACATGACCACCTTGTACTGTACTACTGAAATGCTTGACAAAGATGAGTTCCTTGTATGTGTTTACATGAGGTTTGAGAAAGAATTTCTTTGAATTGAATTATTGAAATGGTGGTCCCAAAACTTATGTTTTGAAAATAGATATTTACGATAGACTAATAATGGCTCAGAGATGTGACTTGAGAGTTAATGGTATGACGATACCATATGTATTTATGCCATAACAGATTATGTTTTCAGAGCATGTTTTCAGAGTATGTTTTCAGAGACTGTATGTTTTGATAGAGTTTTTAAAAGGGGCTTAAAGAGGGTTAGGTGGTTACCGAAGAAGGCGTGATTTCAAGCAACTCTTAGCCTAAAACTGTATTTACCGATACGGGTAAATTATTATTGTACGCTGGCGACGGCTGTGTGGCGTAGTAGATTCAGAGACTCCGATCCTTGCGACATACTTAGGTTGGGGACTTCACTACCGAGTTAATGGTAGTTTCCATATAGCCTATGGAATTTTTTAGAGTTGTAGGGTATACCACCTAGCGCAAAAGTAACAAAGATTTCTCAGAGTTGAGATGATTTTTAAAGAGTCTTTAAAATGCCCATGTGAATTCTTACTATATGATATACTTATGAACTGTTTTAAATTGCTCTCATATATGTTGAATAATAAATGATTATTTTGGATATGCTCTGCGTACCAATACATCTGTATTGACCCTCACTCCCCCTACCTCTCAGATTCTGAGACTCAATCTAGGGGTCCAGATAAGCAGTAGATAATTTATATAGCTGATCAGATTGTGCAGTAGTGAGCCTTCTCTATTCCAGAAGGCCTGTCTTTTCAGATTATGTCACTTATTTCAGTTTTGGTCTACCGGGGGCCTTGGCCCAGTTTCAGACAGTTGTCAGATTTTCATGTAGTATAGATTTTGCAGACTGAGTCAGATGTTATTTAGATATAGTTGATTCACAGTTTCCATACTTATGTTGAATTCAGATTTGACCATGTTTCCGTAGAAGATTATGTTTCCGCATCTTCTTTTATTATATGAATATTGTGCATGATTACCAGATAGAGAAGAGCATTTCGGGCCTTTATGGTTCGGAATATCCGTCACGGCCAGGCCCTCATTCGGGTCGTGACACTAAAATACTTCATCAATAGTAAGTATGATAGAATGGGTCCTCGAACTATAAGGACTCACCAAGCATCGACATATAGGTGGAGATGCTTGAAATCAATCACGCTGCTGGAACTGAGCACCAGAACCTACATTATAAGATAATGTAGCACATAGACGTATATGTGGATTAGTACTTCTGGAATATACTGAGCATGTGGTGATGAATAGATAAGTAAAACAATATCTCAATGTGTACTTAGATTTTCAAATAATGCATGCTAAGCATAAATAACTCACCTTGGGCTTGAATAAAACGAAAGTTGTAAACTCATAAACATGAGTAATAAAGCATAATGATAAACTTTGTGAGTCATAACACTTAGTTTTAAAAGTTTTACTTTATTCTTTCTTAGGGAGGTTCTTTTAACCTACATACACCATGTGAGCTATCATGGAGTCCAACATCTTACCCACGGTGGGGTGAGCTCATGTTGGGGAAAGTTGTCCTACCCTTGGCATCGGAATAGAATCTTAACTTAAGCGATCACTATACTTACCCACTATGGGTCTTAAATCTACAGTGGCACGTAGTTCTGGGGCATGTGACCTTGGACGCATACCCAACTCGGTGCTAAATACTACTCCTTTATTACTTATATGTTCATACTTTAGGAAATCCACCTTAACTTAGTATAAGGGCTTATAATGAAAACCAGTTATGCTTCTCTTTGTTTTAAACTATAATCAAAATGACAAATGTGGATTTCATATTTTAGATTAGGATAAAAAGATCAATCTTTCTTTAAATATTGGTATAAAGCCATCAAAGAAGCTTAAGATCATGGTCTTCTTGAAATCTCAAAACTCATTCTTACTATAAACTTATCAAATAAAACTTAAGAGCATGGTCTTCTTGAAATCTCAAAACTTAAACTTAAGGCTCAAAATTCATTCTTTAAACTCATGGCCATTCATAAACAAACTTCATGCTCAATAAAAATCTTGAAATAAAATACTTCAACAATATCAAGTCAAATAAATACAATTCGATTCTCAACATAAACCTTTAAATCGCACGCATAAATGAGTGAGAGTAATTATGCACTTCAATACTTAAATCACTTTGTGACTTCATAAACTCAAAACAAGAATATTTGGGTATGAACCCTCAATTTTCAAATCATGTAAATTCAACTTTAAAATTAGTTTTGGGTACAAGAATAAAAGTGTATCCTTGTTCATTAACCCCACATACCTTATTAGGCTTGATTGATGTAGAAGCTTGACTTTGAACTCTTGGAGATGTTCTTGAAGGCTTTTATTGAAGTTCATGAATTAGGAACCTTAAATTCTTGATTATCTTGAAGAGGATGTAATGGATTTTAGAGTTCTTGGAATTGGGTTAGGGTTTCATTGAGAGAAAATTGATGGAGAATGGGTGTATAATGCTTAAATTGACATTCAATCTTACGTTTTTACGACTTGGGGTGATGGTAAATGATCTATTGCCCCTCTGAAGATTAAAGTCGCAACTGGAATGCCATTTTGAAGGCCACCGTGACACGATGACATGCCCATCGCTATATAGGGTGCGACACAATGCAATCGCGGTGAGCTACTGGAATCAAAATCCAAACACGACCTAATTCTCATACGAAAAAATCTAAAACTTGCCCAAGACATGCTCCGTACACACCTTAACATGAATCAACTCAAAAACCACCGTCTCGGAGTCCGAAAAGTCATCTTAAAAATCTTCGAAGTTAGGGGGCCTTAAAAATGGCTAAATCTTCAACACTTAGCTAAATTTTCTGGCTTTAAGCCTCTTATGCAAGCACTAGGAGCTAAAATAAGCTAAGTCTAATAGGGGGTATTACAATGGGTCTATCTCTCCCCCAGCTGAAAGATCCCAGTGCGTGTAGCCGCACAAACCACAGAAAAATCACATGTACATATGCACTATAGGGGACTCGAAACTCTTGGCATATATCAAGAGTGACTTAAGTACACAGACAATAATATACGTGATACGGGTATGACCAAGAGGATGCACATATATGAGAATGCATTGGACCCGTCCAATAAAGCGTGCAAGTGAAGTGTGGAGAATACCTTGGATCACACTAAAACTGACCCTAAACTTGCACTCCAAGGGCGCCCTTGGTCACATTTCATTAAAGTGTCCTTTTGGTCATTTTACCTATTATTTGTAACACATTATAAATAGAATGATGTAGGGTTTTAGTTATTAGTTTTTGTTGAATATTGAAATTGTAACACTTGAAACTCTCTCTCTTATGAGAAAGACCCCATGGCCGAAACTTGTAAGTAGGATTTTCAACATTGAGTGTGGATTCACTCGGGTTGGATTCAAGCTTGGAAACATTGGATGCTTGGGAGATCGAGGTCACTCTTGTACCAACGTAAGAGATAGGTTTTTGTTGTGTGTAGTGTTAAGGGTCCAAGAGTGGAATAGGCTCTTGGGTTCTTAAGATTATACCAACCATTGGTCTATCTATCTATCCCTTTTCTTTTATTGTAATCTTGTGGTGTTTCCTCTTGTTTAGTGCAAGTCGTTTGCTGTTGTTATTGTTCTTATCAAATTGTTGTCTAGCTTCTTGTGTTCATCACGTTTTGGTGGATGTTTTAGTGTCAAAACCACCCTTGTATTCTTGTTGTTGTAGTGAATCCGGGAGTGGTCTCCAAAGGGTCCTCAGATCCTTAAGATTTGTGGACTGTTTTGGAGTGTATTTCATGCCTTCCGTGGCTTGTCTTGTATCAATGAGGGACTCGAACTTCCCAATCATATAATAAGGAGGACTCAAACTTTTCAGTCATTTAGACCCCCGTGTCAGCAACCTCAGTATTGGTCATTCAGGACCTCCACTTTCACGACACAACCCTCTATTAAAGCTTAATGAAAACAATTTTCACACATTCCCATTGGCCAAAGAATTAACCATTAAGGCACACTATCGGTATCATCATACCCTTACACTTGCAAGCTTATCTTTATGCCATAGCAATCACATTAACTTAAGGTATACCACGATCTCTTTGGTTCATTAAATCCAAAACAAAATCAAGGTATTCAAAATCCATGCTCATTAATTTATCCATTCATGCAATACTGTAGTATATTGAGTAAGTCAAATCATGTGACAAATCCATATTTTAATATCAATTTCACAAATGGGTTGAGAGAATACAATTGTCAAGACCTTATATCAAACCAAAACCATAAAATTGGGGGAAATCATTACTCCTTGGTTTATTCACCATACCCATGCATCCCACAAGTTCCAAACCATCATTAAAGCATAAACAATGCACAAGTAAATACGAAACATCACATAGACAACAATTTATTCAAAAACCCTCAACCCACATTCCAAACCAACCTTACAAACCATTTGAATAACAATTTAAAACCCATGCTTTATCAAAGTAAGATTTGGAGAAGAGTAACATGCCTAAGATATCAAGAATTACCGAGAGAATTAACCTCATAGAAGCTCTAATGCCAACCTCTTGAAAACCCTAAGTTCTTGCTTAAGAGGATTTGAAAGAGTTTGAGAGTGTGTTTTATTTGATAAAGGATAATAAATAACCCCATCTAGGTGCTTTATAGACGTGGGGTCTAAGTAAGGGAATAAGGAAATAACAAGAATGCCCCTGATTAAAACACAGGAAAAACCCGCCCAGTTGTTACAGGTCATATGACGACTCGTCAAGACACCATACGACTCATAACCATGAGTCGTAGTCACAAAAAAAGCTTAAGGGCCCTTCACTGCAGACCCTAAGACTTAGTCCATATGACTCGTCAAGTGTCCTTACGACTCATAAGGTGCAAGTCGTAACAAATACAGAACCCCTTGAGTAACTCACTGATCATCCTACAATCAACACACTACAACTCATATAGATTCACTACGATTTATGACCCCCAGTCATAGTAACAACAGAAACTTCAAGCTAGCATACTGCTCAGGATACGATTGGGGTCTTAAGACCCGTATAAAGACTTCATGGCTCATAAGGAGAGTCATTGCCAATGCAGTGAACTCAGAGGTCAAGAAAATTTCAGGGACCAAAAATCTAAGGTGATTCATTTTCCCACCCTTAGGATCATTCATCCCCGAATGATGAGACAAGGCATCCATTAGCATGATTTAACACCAAAACATAACCACTCTTTCCTTTAACAAATTCAGAAAACAAAGATGCTAAGAAAACACATATATTAATCACGATTATCCAAGTCGGACAATAAGAATAGATATTTGGACTTCATCTCCTCTTTAGCTTCTCAAGTCGCTTCTTCAACCTTATGATTCCTCCAAAAGACTTTCACCGAAGTGACATCATTAGTCCTCAAACTACCTACTTGCCTATCTAAAATCTCAATTAATACTTCCTCATAAGATAAGGAATCTGAAATATCAACACTCTCCAAAGGGACGATCAAGGAAGGATCGCCCACATACTTTCTCAACATCAAAACATAAAAGATCGAGTGAATGAAACCCAAAATAGAAGGAAACTCTAACTTGTAAGCCACATTACCCACTTTTCTCACGATAAAGTATGGGCCAACATAGTGGGGACTTAGCTTTCTTTTCTTCCCAAATCACATAACTCCTTTCATAGGAGACAGTTTCAAGAACACTCAATCACCCACATCTAACTCCAATTCTCTTTGCTTCACTTCTGAATAGGAATTTTGGTGACTTTGGGCAAAACCAAGCTTGTCCCGAATTACCTTTTCCTTCTCCATAGCTTGGTGAACCAAATTCGGGCTAAATAATGTAGTCTTCCCAACTTTGAACCACCCAATAGGAGAGTGATATCTCCTACCATACAGAGCCTCAAAAGGAGATATTCCAATACTCGAGCGATAGCTATTAGTATAAACGAACTCAATGAGAGAAAAATAATCAACCTGACTACCACCAAAGTCAACCAAACAATCCCTCAGCATATTCTCTAATATCTAAATAGTTCTCTGTTTGTCAATCCATCTGAGGGTGGAAAGCGGTGTTAAGGTTCACCTTAGTTCCCAAACCTCTTTGAAAAACTACGTACCACGATTAGAATTAGTGGAAAATGGTGCACCATGCAATTTAAATATCTCTTCAATAAACAACTTGGCATAATCCTTTATGGAAAAATTAGCCCTTACAGGCAGAAAGTGAGCACACTTTGTCATTCTATCCAAAATGACCCAAATCAAATTATACAAACTACAAGATTGCAGAAGACCAGTAACAAAATCCATATTAATCATCTCTCATTTCTACACGATCAGCTCAATCTCTTGAGACACACCACCGGGCATCAAATTCTTAACTTTCACTTGCTAGCAAACCATACACTTAGCCACTAAATTGGCCATATCCCTCTTCATGTTGTTCCACCAATAAATCTTCTTCAAGTCATGCTACATGATCGCCGAACCAGGATGATCAATATACCTCACCTCATGAGACTCAGCCAAGACTCTTTCCCATAACTCATCAACATCGGGAACACACAATCGTCATTCGTACCGCAAGATACCATCACCACCAATCTAAAATGCCAGCATCTTTTACTAACCCACATCATCCTTAATATGCATCAAAATAAAGTCCAAGACATGTTTCTATTTCACCTCGACCCCAAGACACAATAACACCTTTATCTTTGAAATCCATGAGATGCACTTCAAGATTAGATAATCGGTGAATACCATTCACCAAATCTCTCTTATTCTCTTCCACATGAGATTAACTTCTCATAGATAACCTGCTAGAATATCAGCAACCACATTAGCTTTACCTGGATGATAATGAAGACTCATATCATAGTCTTTGAGCATCTCAAGCCATTTTCTTTGCCTGAGATTCAAATCCTTTTGGGTAAACACTATTGCAAACTTTTATGATCCAAATAAATATCAACATGAACCCCATACAAGTAGTGACGTCAAATCTTCTAGGCGAAAACCACATCCAATAATTCCAAATCATGCATCAGATAATTTTTCTTATGAAATTTCAACTGTCTAGAATCATAGGCCACTACCTTACCATGTTGCATTAACACACAAATATACCCCATATGAGATGCATCACAATAAACAATAAAGCCATCAGTACCCTTGGGTAGGGTCAAGATCGAGGCAGAAATTAACTTATCTTTTAATTTCTCAAAACTACCCTCACAAGCATCGAACTACAGAAACTTTGCCTTTTTCTGAGTCAACTTAGTCAATGGAGCAGCAATCAAAGATAAACTCTCCATAAACCTCCTATAATTACTGGCTAAACCCAAGACGCTCCGAATATCGATTAGAGTCATGGGTCTAGGCCACTTCTTAACCACTTCAACCTTTTGTGGATCCACCATTATCCCCTCACTGGAAACAACATTACCCAGATAAGTCATAATATTCAACCAGAAGTCATACTTAGAAAATCTGGCGTATAACCGTTGATCCTTAAAAGTCTGTAACACTATATAAAGGTAATTGTCATGATCCCCCTTACTCTTAGAATACACTAAGATGTCATCATTAAACATAATGAAAACCAAGTTTAGAAACTGCCTGAATACTCAATTCATAAAATCCATAAATATCGTAGGGGCATTAATCAATCCAAAAGACATAACCAGAAACTCATAATGATCATACCGGGTTCAGAAGGCAGTCTTAGGGATGTCCACTTCCCTAATCTTCAACTTATGATAACCCGAGCGAAGATCAATCTTACAAAAGTCCTTAGCACCCTAAAGCTTGTCAAATAAGTCATTAATACTAGGAAGAGGATACTTATTCTTCACAATCACCTTACTCAACTGCGATAATCTATACACATCCGAAGGGACCTATCATTCTTACGCACGAAAGGAATATGAGCACCCCACGGAGAAACACTAGGGCAAATAAAGCTCTTGTCAAGGAGATCTTTCAACTACTTCTTAAGATTTTTCAACTCAGTCAAAGTCATTCTATAAGGAAGGATAGAGATACGATGAGTGTACGATAGAAGTTCAATCCCAAAGTCGATTTCCTTATTGGGAGGAACATCAGAAAAGTCATCAGAAAATACTTTGGGAAATTCACAAACCACAGGGACAGATTGTAAAGAAGGACCCTCCCAGTTAGAATCTTTATCTCGAACAAAATAGTAAAGGCAACCCTTGGAAATCAACTTCTGGGCTTTAAGATAAAAAATGAACCTTACTTTAGGCACTAGGGAACTTTCTTCCTACTCTATAATCGTCTCCTTAGGGAATCAAAAAGTAACCTTACGGGTTTGATAATCTAAAGAGGCATAGCACAAATGGAGCTAATCCATCCTTAGGATAACATCAAAGTCTAACATATCCAATTCTATCAAATCCACTAAGGTTTCCCTACCATAGATAAGTACCACACAACCCCTATAGACTCTTCTAGTCATAATAGAATCGCCCATCGGAACAAACACAGAGAAAGGCTCATAAATAGCTTTGGGACCAAACCAAAATACATAGCCACATACGGGGTCACATAAGAAAGAGTAGACCCTGGGTCAAGAAGACAATATACATCACGAGAGAAGAGTTTTGACATACCAGTAATAACATCAGAAGACGCCTCAAATTCCTGATGGGTTATGAGATCATAAAGATGATTTCGGCCAGTGTCGGAGCCAAAAGTTGCACTCTTTGGTGATGAAGCTGATGAAGTAGCATCCATAACCTTATTGGCCCCAGTAGCAACTCTAGCTGAGGAATAGTCCCGTTGTATGTGACCAATCTATCTACACCTAAAACACTTATTCTTTCCTTCGTTACACACCCTACGATGCACCTGACCGCAAAATCTATAAGGAGAAAAACTTGGGGCCGACAAAGCTCCACTAGCTTGAGACTGGGCACCTTGTGACCTAAACCCATTACTATTCTAGAAATGGCAATCACCAGATTACTTAGGATATGGGGCACAAGCCTTAGAATAAGAACCCGAATTTCCCCAAGTCTTCTTCTTAGACCACTGTCTTCCATCTCTACCACTATTATGCTGACCTCACCCTGCTCAGAAAATCTAAATCTCTTGTTCAGCCTTTCTCCAATTTAAGCTTATTTCTTCTTTCCATCCTCCACTTGTTGCATATACACCATAATCCTAGAGATATCCATATCTTTATTCTACAAGGCAGCCTTACACTCCAACACTAAGTCTCGAGATAAACCCAAAGCAAACTTTCTCATCCTAGCCCTCATAGTAGACACCAACTCTGAAGCATAGCGAGACAACTGCTCAAACTTCAAAGCATACTCCTTCACAATCTTCTTTCATTGCCTTAAATTCATAAACTCTTCATTTTTTACCTTCTTTAACATCTTAGGAAAGAAATGATCAAGAAAGGCACTTGAAAAGTCACCCCACAAAGTTGGCTTAGCATCATCCTCTCTCAACTCCCCCCACTCTTCATACCACTAATTTACCTCATCCTTCAACTGATATGTGACAAACTCCACACCCTCTGAATCGGTAGCATGTATAACCTGAAATATCTTTTTCATCTCATTAATGAACCTTTAAGGATCCATTTCAACCTTCATACCCGTAAAAGTTAGAGGACTCAACCTCATAAACTATCTTACTCTAGTAACCTCAAAAGATAGAGTAATAGAAGAAACACGCTCCAACTGATGGGAATGAGATGCCACCAGCTGAGTCAATAGATGAATAGATTGACGAAACTCGGCATTGGAAATATCTTCTTGGGGTGGTGGGTATGAACAACATCATCCCGAGGAGGACTAGTGTTAACTGGTGGAACCCCACAAGAAGAATTAGGAGAAGGGACCCTAGACCGAGTCTGAATTCTATACACAGGGCCAGTTTCATCAACATTGTCCTCAAGTGGACCAGAAGAGTTTTCATGAGCATCAAATCTTCAGGGAGGCATGATCAAAAATGCGAGCAAACGGATATTAGAGAATTTTTCAAGACCTTAGACTCTATAGCTCGACAATAGATCAGAAGAAAGTGAAATATTTCTAAATGTCTTGTAGCCTCCCCATTATGAGTGTGGCATGCTACACACCCATAAAAGAGACTCTACTTGACACAGCTTTATGGACTCTCAATGATACCAAACCTAGCTCTGATACCAACTTATCACGATCCGAACCAGGTCCTGGCCATAATGGGTATCTCAATTCCATCGAGGATCAGAGACCACCCTTTTCACCTAACTGACAGAACATAATATAGCCAACAACGGATGAATTTTGAACATATAATAAGATAAGATATAAAAGCTCAAAAAATTATAGAAGCTCAAAAAATTATAGAGCATGTCAGTAACCACCAACCAATAACCGATGGCCAACAAGTAAATAACCAACACCTAAGTCTATAGTAATCCACAAAGACTCTATAAATCGAAAACCAATCTGAGTCAGGACAACCTCCCGACCCTGAAAATGATAATGACAATATTAATGTAAATGTCCAATTCTATATTATGGATAGAGACCGGTGAAATGATCAAGTCTTTCGGAGAATGGAAGCTCACTACTTCACCCCAACGACCAACGAATTGAGTTGATTCACCTAATACTGTGCAGGAAGAGTAGAATTGCCTTCGAACCCTACATTGCGTGGGGATACAGCATCCTGAAATGGTTAGTGGGATGAGCACTAGCATATAACTTAGGGATAGGGGATAAAATAATGCCAAGTCAAATCCAACTCAAACCATACACACATCATCATATACATATATAAATAACATATCGGGATAGGGAATAGGGCTTAACATGAAGTTCAAAATCTTAGCCTAGATTCTGTAGCATAACTATCATAATAAGGCACCCACGGGCTATATGGGTCCATCTCTCCCCCAGTTGAAAGGGCATTAGTGCTTGTAGCCGTATAAACCAGAGAATATTATATGTACATATGCACTATGGGGGACTCGAACCTCCCGACATATATCAAGAGTGACATAAGCACTCAAAAAATAATATGGGAGACTTGAACCTTTCGATCATATAATAAGAGGGACTCAAACCTCCCGATCATTTATACCCCCGTGTTAGCAACAGCGATTTTCAATATTGGTTTTTCGAGACCTCCACTTTCACGACACAACTACATAACCCCCATTAAAGCCCATTTAAAACACTTTTCGCACATTCTCTTCTATTGGCCAAAGAATTAACTGTTAAGGCACACTGTGGTATCGTCATACCCTTACACTTGCAAGCTTATCTATATGCCATAATAATCACATTAACTTGGGATATACCATGAACCCCTTTTTTTCATTAAAGCCAAAACAAAATCAAGGCCTTCAAAATCCATGTTTATTAATTTATGCATTTATGCAATACCTTAGTATAGGTGAGTGAGTCAAATCATATGACATTCATATTTCAATATCAATTTTGCAAGTGGATTGAGGGAACACAATTTTCAAGACCATGTATTAAGCCAAAACCATCAAATTAGGAAAAGTCATTACCCCTTAGTTTATTCACCATACTCATACACCCTACAAGTTCCAAACCATTATTAAAGCATAAACAATGCACAAGTAAACATGAAACATCACATAGACAACAATTTATTCATAAACCCTCAACCCATATTACAAACCAACCTTCCAAACCATTTGAATAACAATTTAAAACCCATGCCTTATAACAATTAGATCTTGGGAAGAGTGGCATGCCTGAGATGCTAAGAATTACGGAGATAATTCACCCCTTGGAAGCTCTAAAGCCGATCTCTTGAAAACCATAGGTGCTCTTGCTTGAGAGGATTTAAGAGAGTTTGAGAGTGTGTTTTATTTGATAAAGGATGAGAAATAACCCCCTCTACGTATTTTATAAATGTGGGGTCTAAGTAAGGGAACAGGGAAATAACAAGAATGTCCTTAATTAAAACACAGGAAAGACCCACCCAGTCGCTACGGGTCTTATGACGACTCGTCAATACACCATGCGACTCATGACCACAAGTCATATTCACAATAAAAGCGCAAGGGCCCTTCACTAGAGACCTACGAATTAGTCCATACGACTCATCAAGTGACCCTACCTCACTGGTCACCCTACGTTAAATACACTACGACTCGTATAGAGTCGCTATGATTCGTGACCTCCAGTCATAGTCACAACAGAAACTTCAGGCTAGCACACTGCTAAGGCTACGATTGGGGTCTTAAGACCCATATAGAGACTTTGCAATCGTAAGGAGAGTCGTTGCCAGGGCAGTGAACTCAAAGGTCAAGAAACTTTCAGGGACCAAAAATTCGAGGTGTTACATATATAACATTATTATTTATATAAGCCCATATACTTTAAACTTGTTATAAATATGTGGTGAAACAAACACCGATGGTTGTTTATTTCAGCATATATACATTACAGAGTTATGTGTATGTTATGCATTAACAGTATTATACATAACACAATTATGTATATCAACCCATATACATAATTTTATTATTCATATGTGTTGAAATATACATTGTTGGACTGTTGTATTTCAGAGTATGTATATGTTATGCATTAACAGAGTTATATGTAACACAATTATGTATATGGTTATGTTAGACAAACTAAGCTGTGTTTTCTTCAGCCTATATACATAGCATTGTCATGTATATGAAGGAATATTAGGCATGAATGTTAAACATTGTTTTATGTTTTTCAAGTTTTAAAAATTTTTGTTTAAGTTTTTTTTGCATATTAAACTAATATTGGTTTGCAATTTATATTATTACAGGGAATCAATTCGTATGTAATTGTTGAAATCAACCTGTGATTTCTCAATCTCTAATTCTAATCGTTGAAATTGATTTGGTGGCTCAAAATTTTGAAGTTAAAAAGTTGTTACTGAATTTAAGGGATCCATTAATCACAATTTCATAAACATAGTGTTAATTGTGTTATGTATTCAAGACAGATATTTTATTTTATTTTCTTAATTATAGTTAAATCAGTTAGTTTAGATACATAAATAGTAATGTATAAATAATTAAAATCTGGGAGAGGGAAAAATTAAAAAAGAAAACCAGGAGAGAGGATAATTAAGAAATAAAGTAGTGAGATTTATGGTATTTGAACTTTTTTTTTTCTTTCACAAAGTTAAGACAGAGAGAAATAGTCTTTCCAAGTTTTCAATTATATTTTCTATTTTCCAAGTCTCTAAGTCTCTAATAAACTTTGCCTAATATATAAGGATTTTGAATAAACTAGTGAAGTTTTTGAAAACAAGATTCAAGTTAGTGTATTTCAATCAAATTACTAATATCTTGGTAACTTAATATTATATTTACCAATATAAATTAATGTTACTACGTGAAGCTGGAGATTTATGTCGTAAGAATACTATAGCTATAAACTACTACAACAGATATATGAAAGGCGAAACTCACTTTTGCATACAATTTCTAATTTATTACTGGTCTTATATTCAAGATTTATCTTATAATGAGTGCAATACAACAACTAACACTTTGTTTGGACGATGGTTTGCCATGATTTTATAATGTAATATGGTATAATATAATATAGTACAATACAATGTTTGGATTGACTGTATTGTTCACAGCTGTTTAATGACATTTTTATTGTTTGGTTTGACAGTATGGTACTGTATTGTAACTGCTAAGTATACTAAAATGCCTTTAATTATTATAAATGTTAAATTTATCAATAATTATTAATAAAATAATTTTTTTCCTACTAATTTATCATAATTATGCCATGTAGATATATTAAGTTGTTAAATTCATGTTAATTCTAACAAAGTCAACAAAATAGTAGATCAAATAAATATAATAGGATTTATTTTTTATCTAACAAATTCCATTTCTTTTTGGTATTTTGAGACGTGACACCGACGACAAGTACAGAGTTTGAATACATTTTTTGTGTATGCTATGGATGTGTTCGATATGAAATTCAAAAATAAATATTTGCTAAGAAAATAAATTTTCTTAGTTATTTTCTTGTGTTCGTAATACAAGTAGAAAAAAAAATTCTAAAAATATTGTATATATTTAACAAAAAATAATGAAAACGGATACGTTAAAAGGGTTGCGGGGTTAAAAAATTATATTTTTTAAAGAATATTTGGGGGTGGGGTAGTGGAATAGGAGGTCGGGATAGGGGTAGGGGTAGGAGATGGGGGTAAGAAAAAAAGTTCTAATTTTTTTAAAAAAAATTAATTAAAAAATTATTTCTTTTTTTTTGTAGAGGGGGGGGGGGAGGGAGGGGGGGAGGGGGGGTAAGAAATTTTTTTTGAAAGTTTTTAAAAATTAAAAAGGAATTTAGTGGGTGGGGGTGGGGGGCTAGTAGATGGTGGGGATGGGTCGGGGATGAGGATCAGGTAAGAACAAGTTTTTGAAATATTTTTAAAAAAAAAAAATTGGGTGGAGGTTTGTTGGGGTGGGACGGATCGAGGTTGGTAAGGTGGGGTATTGGAGTAGTTGGTGGAATTAAATAATATAAGTTGAAGGAAAAATAAAATGGTATAATATTAAGAGAATAATTGAAAAAAAAAAATAAGCAAACCATGGGATACTATCAAATCTGTGGTAAGGATTTTCATGGTTATCAAAACATGAAATTAAACCATACAATACCATCATACATTTTAAGAAACAATCAAAACAAACATGTTTCTCTAAACTATACCATGGGAAACCACCATCCAAACAGAGGGTAAGTGACTAGGTAATAGTTATATCAAAAAACAAATCAAGTGCACTTGATATAAAATATAAATGTGTCAAGAACTCTTATGAGTTATTGAATACATGACTGGTTTCCTCTCAACTTTTTCAATGTTAGTAGTTGTTCCATTCTTGGTTGTTTTTTTAGCCTTCATAGTTGTTGCATCCTTTCCTTCTTACAAAAGGGCCAAACTAGGCTTTCAATGTAGGTATGTACCTCCGAGAAGAAATCACAGTTGGTAACCCTTTGATATTTGAAGGAGTCATCTTTTGTATTGTAAATCGCGAAAGTTGAGCCATCAAACTCAAACAAAATTTCACCTTCAATTGACATGAAAAAGAAGGGGGAAAAGTGATAAAAGTGATCTGGCGTCTTAGGATGATCATGAGGCAGATTTAAGTTGAAGGTATACATCTTTATCCAGGAATCTTTAATTCCATACTCTTTCATAATCCACATATCTATTTGTCTGCTCTCAGTACTACAGATGACAGAAAGAGTACTTTCCAACACTCCGACACATATTGTTGAATCAAAATCTTGGGAAAAGGCATCGTTTTCACCCCAAATTATACAAGAAAAGTTGAAGTCACACCTAAACTATACTAGTAACCTATTACACACCTAAACTATAAAAAAATGATACTTTTTACACTCTATCAGGCATTATACCACTTGCATGTGATGTGGTGTTTTACACACGCTGCCACGTCAGCGTCACGTCGGCATAATATGAAAAAAATAATAAATTTATTATTTTTATAATTTTTTTTCTTCTTAAGTTTTTTTTCTTTAAAGTAAAATTTCAACTATTATTCAATATCATCCCGAAATCAAAATCAATATGCAGGATTGAAATTCACCAAAAATCAAGATTAGAAATCAAGTTAATGATTTTTCAATGGAAGTGCATGTATTGATTCTTCAATGAAAGTGCACGTATTCTTCAATGTCCAAAACCATCTTATTCAATGTTCAAAACCATCTTCTTCTTCTTTTTCTTCAATAAATTTTTCAATGTCCAAAACCATCTTCATCTCTTTCTTTTTCCTTTTTCGAACTCCCAACATACTCGATCTTTACGCACACACACTTCCATTTTTTTGATTACATACACAGACCTACTGGAAGAGACAAAAATCAGTGAAAGAAAAAAAAATGAGTTGATCGGAGAGAGGACAGGAGAGAGAGTGGGAGTGAGAGTTGAGGATCGCCGGATTATTCATCGAAAAAGACCCAATCGTTTTTTTTTACTGTTCCGACGGATCTACCAGAAAACGACGCCGCTGCTTCCTTTTTTTCTTAGATTCTTCTTTTTCTTCAATTTTCAAAAAGAAAAAAGAAAATTAACGGGATCATATCAATACATCCAAGCAATAACTTCATTCAAATTCAATGTCATCTTCTTCTTTTTCTTCAATTTTTTCAATGTTCAAAACCATCTTCTTCAAATTGAAAAATCGATGTTTAATGTGAGAGCAATAACATTTGATTAATTTCAAACATCTCATCGAAAAAAATTTCGATTGACGATGATTTCATCCTCAATCTTTTCTATTTTTTTCTCTAAAAATTATCATGGAGAAGTGGTTGTGATGAAGACGAAAGGAAGATTGAGAGAGAAAAAAAATTAAAGATGGGTGAGAAGAAAGAGTGTGCGCAGGGGTGGGATTAGGGGTTTAAAGATTTTTTGGCTTTTTTATTTTTTCCAGACGTGTCTTTTTTTAAAAAAAAAATAATGTTATTTCCACGTTAGATTCAGGGTAGAATTAAATTTACTTTTGAGAAGAATAGGTGTGTAATAGATCGTCACGTTAGTTTAAATATGTAAGTAACTTTTTATGTATAGTTAAGGGTGGTTTTGATTTCTTTTCCCTCAAACTCTTCTACTCCGTAGGAAGGACTCTCCACCTCTCCCCATTTCCCATCAGTTACATTATTATGTACGCACAAAATGCCCAAAAAAAAAAAAAAAAAATCACATATTCAAGTATTAACGGAATGAATATTCCAAACCCATAATAAATTCTAAATCTAGTTATCAGTAATCTTTAGTGCAACCCCTGCATTTAGAGAAAGGAATAGTATTATAATACTAATGTATCCTAGTAATAATGCCATTAAAGTTGATGTTGTCTCTACTTCTGGTCAGATCATTCATGCACAAGTATCTGATCTATCAGGCTCCTTCAAGTGATATATGGCTTAAACTCACTAGATAAAAGGAAAGAACTATGGAATAACCTCATCACTACTACTAGTCAAGGTATAGATAAACCTTGGGTGACACTAATGCAGTATTACCCCCCAGCGACAGAAAAAGTATTATAAGTCACAATATATAATTGACTACGCCCGAGTGCATCCAACAACTCCAACTTCATGAATTATCACGGAGGGAGAGGTGGATGTTACTCATCATGGATTAACAAGCAAACACTGACTGGATGGATGCAAAAATGGGGACATGCATGCATGTGACCACTACTTGTGACCTCAAGCAGTCTTCTGATCATGCCACCCAATGCTGATCACAATAGAGAGGACATCCACTGGAACGTGACTAAGTACCCTGAGTTCTACAACTTGGGTCAAGAAACATGGCACGCAGCAACAACATATATAAACACTAACAATAGCTTATGGCGGAAACTGAAAATCCTTAGACCTGTGTTGACTGATGAGTTGCTAAAGATACACGTGCATGTGACTGAACAAACAAGTTTTGCTGGGGAATTCATGATGTTTGTTTTACATTGGCTTGTGACAAGCAAAAAGGACAACGATTGGATTATGCAAACAAAACTTTTCCCGAAAGAAATAGACCAAGTAATCATTCCCCCATCTCATTTTATGTATCATATTTTCCTTACTTGTTAGTCTTTCTCGAAAGAAATATCGCTTTGTTAGAAATATTTTGACTTGAAAATACCTTTTTTTTACCCTTAGTAAAATGATTTATAGTCACCCAAAATGCTAAGGAGTGTTTTACATTATAAATTTCAAAATTTTTACTTTTTTTGTCATGTCAAATCAAAAAATATCACATAAAATGAGAGGGGCAAAGTATTTATCTAGATATATGGGGCAGATCTTCATATGATGCAGCTTACTGGATATCAAAGTGGGTCTTGGGAATTTGGGCTTGTGAATTTGGAACATGCTGCCTCTCATTCCCTTCCATTTAGGGCTCACTACTCTTTATAATTAGTTAGATAATTGAAGTAGATTTGATCCAATTAACAAGAAGAGTGTGATTGTATTTTGGGCCCCCTTTCTAAAGTTCGCTTGGCATATTTGGCGGTCCGATCAAAAATAATTCAACCGCTAGTCGCATATACAATAAACTAGATAGCGGAGCCCAGGCCCTTATACTTTTTTATCTCAATTTATATGGTATAGATAAAATTTGAAAAGTCAATAAATTGTTTTGTATATTTTTATATATTTACATTATTAGTTATTGATTTATAATACTTTTACATAATTTTCAGATACTATATGCTACTCTTTTTGTCCCAATTTATGTGACATTTTAAGTTGTTAATTATATCATGATTTACAAGACTTTCTACGTTATTTTCAAGTAATATCCCTCTAGCCTAATTTATATAAAATAAATTATTAATTATTGTAATTCATAATATTTTTACACAACTTACAAATATGTAACAAGTTAAACAAAATAACTAAATTAAAATTTAAATAATCAATTATATTTTTTGTATATTTTTAATTTTTGTAAGGCGTTAGCTATTGTAATTTATGATACTTTTTGACATTGTAATTTACTATTTTAAGCTATTGTAATTTATTATACTTTCCTTGTTCAAATTGGTGGAATTGATATAGTCAATTATATTTTAAAAATAATTTAAGTTTTTAATCATTGTGATTTATAATATTTTTCTTCTATTCCAATTTAAGCGATATTGATATAATTTCGAAAGTCAACCAAATATCACGATTGAAGTAGCGGAAAAAACATGTCTTAAATGACTCATAATAACTAATTAGAAGTGATATAACAAAATTGCTATAAAAATATACTTGTGAAAAAAATTTAACTAGACCTCATATAAGATGTCAAATTAATTTAAAATGTCAAGAGTTAATTTAGTATTTTATGTCTATTTAACCTTTTTATTAAATATTATTAATTTTTTAATACATAGATGGCTTATATTAATTAATTAATTAAGGATGATATAGTAAAATTACAGTTGAAATAAACATGTCAGAATATCTATTTTAATTTTTTTATTAAACATTATTAATTTTCTAATACATAAATGGCATTTAATAATTAATTAAGAGTGATATCGTAAAATCACGAAGCAAGCAACCAAAATTTTAATTTGCCTCTAAATAATTTAAATTGTTAATTATTACTATAATTTATAATATCTTTATGCAATTTTTAAATATATAATAAATTTTACACAATTTTAAAATATATAGAAAATTAAAAATAAAAATATATATGATTTTAAATATTTTATGTTGTAAATTATTGTATTAGTATAGCACGTTTTACGTAGTTTTTACACAATATATGTAACTCTCTAGATCCAAGTTATGTAGCACAAATAAAATATCGTGAGTCAATCTAATTTTTAAAAAATATTTAAAGTTGTTAATTAAAATATTCTTTTACCTAATTATCAAATATATAACAAAAAAAAAAAAAACTTTGAATTAAGAAAATAATAACAAATTAAAAATACTTAAGACAAAATAAATTTAAAGGGACATAATTTCCAAATAAGTGTTGGAAAAGTAATTGGGACCCACAATTGTCTGCCAGTAATTAGGGCTGTTTTGTCAAAAATTTGCAAAAGTACATTTATGTTGCAATGTTGTAAAAATTCTTAGAAGGTAAAATGATTAAGTGAACTCTTTTACTATGTCGATTTTGTAAGTTGAAAATTTCAACTTACATGTTTATTATTTGAACCCCTGAACCCACTAAAAAGCAATATTTCAAATTCTTTGACTGTTGATCAAGCCTATGTGGCATTAAAAGGGCTAACTAGGCCGAGGCGCGTGCTTGCACGCGTCTAGAATGCGAGTGAGGGTCAATTTTTTATCAATTTTATATTAAAATAATTTTTAAAAAAATAAAAATAATATTAAATTTTTTTTAAAAAAAAAGGTCCTTTTTTTCTTCCTGTCTTTTTAAATTTAAAAATATTTAAAAAAAAAATCCTCCCACCCCAGCCCCCATCCAGCCCCTCCCCACCCACCCCAGCCCCTCTCCTCACCCCACCACTGCCACTTATACCAACTCTCCCCGTCTCCTTCTGAACTATACAACCCAAATCATCCCCTTCCCGCAACTAACCTTCAACCCATTATCACAAAACTTATTTTCACTTTCTTGATTCAAACAAATCAAAGAATCCAACAAAATTTAATAAAGTACACTTGAAATAAGAAGCAAGAAGAATAAGAAGATGATTTTTCACTTTCTTGATTCAAACAGCTTGAAGAATCCAACAAAATACTTCTCAAATTCTTCAGCCCTCACTTTTCAATTTTCCAAGAAGATGAATTTTTAATTTTCAATAGGTTGAATTTTCAATCAGAATATATCTTACACCTAAAGATTTTCAACAAAAATTAATAAAGTACACTTGAAATAAATTACCCTTTCAAAAAAAAAATAATCATAATCACTTTCTAGAAGAATAAGAAGGTGAAGATGATGAAAGAGAAGAAGAAACAGAGAAAGAGAAAGGAACGAGAAGAGAAACAGGAGAAAAATAGGGAAGAAAGAGGAAGGGGGAGGGGGAGGGGGGGGTGGAGGAGGTCAAAATCATTTTTCCTCTCCAACTTTGTCTTGAAAATCAAACTCTCCCCTCAACTTTGAACAATAATCATACTTCCCTTTATCCTAATTGACTTATTAAAATTCCTATTTTATCCTTTATTATCAATTTTTTAATTTTTTTTTTAACTTCTTTAAAATCATCATATTTTCATTTTAAAAAAAAATCACATAACAAATTTTTCATAAAAACATAAACATTATTCATATAACAAAATTTTCATAAAAACATAAACATTATCTTCTAGAAAAAAAAGTAAGAAATATATAAGCTAATGATGATCTTTATGAAGTAAATTAGCATAATAAGAAAATTAGTTTTATTAATAATAATCAAAACTATAATATTTATTTTAGCAAGTGAAAATAATAAGTACTACTAATTTTATAAACATATTTCAATGCAGAAAATACAAACAATAAATGAAAGAGATAAGCCTCTAGTACCACCCTGAACTATGGTCAAAGTTGTTATGACACACTCCAACTTCACAGAGGTCCTATTATCCCCTGAACTCAAATTTAGCGTATTTTTGGCAGTTTTTGTTCGAATGTGACACCTTTATGACATAAAATGGAGCTCATATCAAAGGTGTCACGCCATCTAAAACAATTGACAAAAGGTATCACGTTACCTAAAAAGATGGACAAAAATACGCTAAAATTTAGTTTAAGGGGTAATAGGACCCCGTGAAGTTGACGTGTGTCGTAGCAAATTTGGTCATAGTTCGGGGATACTAGATGTTTTTCTCGAATTAAAATAAGGTCAAATTTTAAAGATTATATTTATTTATATAAATTATAAAATATGTAATACTCTATTAATGTCAAGCACAATTTATTTACTGATATAGACAATAAATAATATCGTTTCTTATCACTGGATCCTCATGCTAAAAATAAATGTTTTAGTTTATCTGCCCAATTTGTGAAATCAAGAGAATTGTATTATGTTTTTTCTACCCTTTAGTATTAAATAACTATATAAAGTAACAGTATAGACAAATTTAAAGTTTTAGATTATCATTAATAAGGTTAATTTAAAAAAATATATCTCTAAGTAAAATTTTCTTAAGGATTGTGTTACATCAACAAAAAGTTAAGTAATATGAAACGAATTTAGTAAGAAAATGATAAAACGCGAAAATATACGCATATGCATGTACATACATATGTATATATACACACTTAGGGGTGGGTTGTTTGGAAACAAGTTATTCCGGGATTAGTTATTATAAAATAAGTTGACTAACATGTATGTGTGATAATTTATCTCATCACTGTGGTATAAATGATGCGACAAATAATTTTGAGACTACCTAATACATCTAATTAAGCTCAAGATAAATAATCATGAACTTTATCTCTTAATTATTATAATTATACCTCACACCAAACGACTCTTTAATACATATAATACTAAAATAACGATCTTAAAAAATAACATTGAATTTTGTGATAAATTTATAAAACGTATTAATTTGCGTATAAAGTTAGTAAACTTAAATAAAATGCTACAAATATCCATGTTAAAAAAATATTCATTACATATAATATAAAAA
>NC_061119.1:11404918-11528324 GCF_002878395.1 Capsicum annuum | reverse complement strand
GGTTTGATTTTTTAATCAAAGTTGGGGGTAAAAATAATTTTCACCCTTTATTTATTTGTTTATCAAAACGTAAAAAGTAAAACAACAACAATTTTTGATAAAAAAAATTGAAAATTCATTATGTTTGTGTATGTGAATTTATAGTTAAAACTTTAAATTAATTAAAAAAAATTAATTATTATGTTTGTGTATTAGAATTTATAGTTGAAAATTTAAATTTATAGTTAAAAATTTAAATTAATTTAAATTAAAAATTTATTGTGTTTGTGTATTAGAATTTCTGCAATTTATAAAAAGAAATTATTTAATTAAATTTATTTTAATATTTAATTTCTTGTGTAGCATTTTAAAATAACATAAAATTTAATGTAATAATTAAAAATGATGTGGCGGCTGATGTGACAGCTGACGCAGCACACGTGGCAGACGTGGAAGCTGACATGACAGCTGACGTAGCGAGAGTGTGTTACACTTACCAAAAAAGTGTTTAAAATATTATTTTTTAGTGGGTTCAGGGGTCCAGATGACAAACATGTAAGTAGAAGTGTCCAGCTTACAAAACCGACATAGTACAGGGGTCCATCGAACCATTTTGCCTTCTTAGAATGTCAACAATTTAGAATTTCAAATACACCCCTGTGAGCATCGGCAGATCTACATAGGGTCCAAGGGGTTTATCCGAACTCCCTTCGTCGAAAAATTATACTATTTTTACATGATAATTTTTTTTTATATATAAATAGTAGAGGTTGAACCCCCTTCGACTAGTCCGTATATGTACTACTGAACCGCTCACTGAAAATCCTGAATCCACCCCTGCCTGTGAGACAGCACACATGAAAATCATTACCTGTGTGCTTCACTCACATTTATATATAGTAGTAATATACACTAACTAAATATAAATATATATATACACACACGCGATCTCTAGAGAGTAGGAGTGTATTATTTGGCTATCTATTCTAGTAGTCTCAGTATTATTTTTATTTCTAATTCTTCGGTTTTTGCTGTTTGGTGTAATTTGATAGTATAGTATTTTGTTAGGGTATTATTTTACAATTATATGATTTTTTGTATTGTTTCTTTTATTTTCAATACTTCCTATATAAATTGTTTGTACTTGAAGTCGAGGATCTATCGAAAATAAAGTTTTATCTTTAAAGTAAAAGTTAAATATTCGTATATCCGCTCTCTCCAGATCCCACCATATGAAATTACACTGAAAATGACGTGGATTGAATATCTAATTGTCTATCAAATTAAGTTTGGCTGAACTCCAATTAAAAAT
Organism: Capsicum annuum; assembly: GCF_002878395.1. Lineage (NCBI taxonomy): Eukaryota > Viridiplantae > Streptophyta > Magnoliopsida > Solanales > Solanaceae > Capsicum > Capsicum annuum. Next base: position 11,527,033 of record NC_061119.1, on the reverse strand, counting down.
ACCTACAATTAAACTAAAATGCCACTATGTACAAATAGTAAATGGCCCCCTCTAGTTTTGTTTTTTCTTTCTTTTTAGGAAAAGGAGTTAAAACTTTTTAGTTTGGATTTGACAAAATACTAACTAATTTTTCTTTTTTTTTAAAAGACATTTTAGTGTACTATACTTCAAAAGAAAATGATATTTCATGATCAATTATAATTTAAATTATCGTGAAACTTTTCATGTTAGTAAACCTAGCTAGTGCCCTCATTAATAGCATTTGTGATGATTTTATTGGGTACGATTTATTTCCTTTGACTATATAATCATATGACTTTTAGAAATTTAATAAATCTTGATTTTCTTCCTAAATTTTCCGATAGAAAAACAATCCTACAAAATCTCATGTGCGTTACTTATAACCAATCTTATGTATTATTCTATATTGATCTTATATGAAAATAACATATAATCAAAAGACATTTTTATTTTACGTGAATTCAAAAAGAAATGTCCTTTTGTTATGAATTTAATAGTTGCTATTATTATAATTGGATTTTAAATACTTAGACATTAAGCAATATATACGTAGAAAAATTGTGGATATTCAAGTTGATAAAAGCAAAAAAGTAGATGAAAGAAAAATAGAAAATAGAAAAAAAGAAGATCTTTTTTTTTTCTTTCTTTCTGTAAAGTCATAAACAAAAAAGGTTGCAATAACATACTTTGATAGCTAAAAAGTAGTAATAAAGGAAGTTTGTCTTAGTGGAAAAGTGATTAATAATTCTGTATTATTAACAGTGTTCTCATTACTTTAATTTATAAAGCATTAGTTGTGAATAACATGTTGATAGCTTAGAAGTTTTATTCAATGGGAAAAATATTAGTTTATACTTTTTTTTTTTTACTTTAGCACATGGGAAAAAGTGACCAAATTTACAACAATTTACACCATTCAACCACGGTTAAGTCAAAGGAAGTTTTTTTTTTTTCATCCAGTGTCCGGTATCCACATAGAAATCCGATTAATTCGGATTCGTGTCAGGTAGGGTACCATTCGGGGGTAGCTCTCCCTACCAAAATTTTTTTCATACCCAGTGTTAAGAATTCGTGCCCTATTGATTTTCTTATTTTCACCTAACTTTTGCTTATCGATGGAACGTGTTGCCTGGCGTTTTTCAAGGAAGCAGTAAACAGAAAGTAAAGAACACAATGATTTTTACGTGAAAAACACTCGGCTCAAAAGGTGTAAAAAATCACGACCTGCACCTCTACAGGATTTAACTCCAACTTCACTAAAAAACTCTGAGCCTCGACAACGACTGATTACAAAACTCTTGTAACCAACAAATAAGAATCATAAACTCTAATTCCTATAACTCAACAACTAGGAATTATAAACTTTAATCCCTATAACTCAATAACTAGGAATTATAAACTCTAATTTCTAACTACACACACACCTCCCAAGGTATGTGTTCCCAAAGTCTCTGAGTTTTTCCCAACTCGAAGACTAGCTCCTAATTTAGTTTATAACACATTGAAACTAATATTACATGAATAGCTCAAACACAATGAACAACTCTAAAAATCAACGCTAAAACTCTTAGCTGGATTCTGTACTGAGGACCAGGTTCTTCAACGTGTTTCTTCAGTGATTGAGTAGCGCTTCATGAAGTCAATCTGTCGATTGAGCTTTTCTACCTTTTTAAGTGCGTGGATTACTCTGAATGATGCATCTTCTATTTAAGCACAGCTCTCTAAAGGGTCATTCTTTATTTTAAACTCCTCCTTTAATCCAAACTCTCATTACATAGAGTTCTACTTCAAGTGAGACTCTTTCTTTAATTTCAACTTTTGTCTCCTTAGTGTTGTAGTAAAACTCCAACTCTTTTAAATCAGCACATGCTTATTTATCAGAATCTTTCTCCTCCCACATATAGGACTCTTCAAGATCTACTTAGAAGTGAAACTCCTTCTTCATGTAAGACTCATTTTTCAACTCAAATTGCTTTCTCTTATCATTAAGTGTTTGAATCAAATTCAACTTGTTATATTCCCCACAAGATCAGTAGCTTGAGTATATTAGAATTATGCTTGCTTATTCGTTCTTGCCTTTAAGCAATCTTGTCTGCATCTATCAGTGAAACTAGAAATCTTCTTTCCTATGCGTGGGTCAGCTCAAGTAACATGTTTCATTCATGTGTCAGTTTGTCAATCATCAAAACTATATAGTACCCAACAATTTCTCCCTTTTTGATGATGACAAACCTCTTGTCTTGTGCATTCAACCATCTTCACCTGTAGGCACTAAAGTATAAAACACTAGAATGAAACAAGTTAGTCAATGGGTTATAAATATTGCACAACCCTATTATCTTCCCCCTTTTGGCATCATCGAAAAACCATTTCAATGCAATAATATACTAGCCAAAGTGATTTGTTATGCTATTCATGGCCACCGGGGCTATCACCAAAACAATCAGGCAAAGACTCTAGCCAACATAGTAATGTATTAAAGAGAGCAAAAATGAGTCAATTTAGCAAAGATAACCATTCCATTTAACTGACAGAGCATGTTCCACATTAAATCTAAGCTAGTACTGAACAAAGAAAAATAATTGAGCATTAAAAAAATACGATATAAAAGTGGGACATGACTAAGGATACAAATAGTGAGGAGCTGATGAGGAAGGTAGAACAGATGATATCAACTGTGTCAATTGATGAATGACTTCAACATTTTCATCCCTCTATCAATCAAGGTCAAGCTTCAAAGTCATAATCCCAGCCTTAAAGACCTCTTATTCCACTTCATGACTGTCTTATGCAGCTTCTAGTTCAGATTTTTTTTTCTCAAATGAGTCTTAGCCCTCCTTATTGAAACAGGTAGAGCAACATGATTTATCTATTCAAGAACATCTATTTTTTTATAAGTCAACCTAATTTAGGACTGAAAAGCCCAAAAAAAATTACTAATTAGGAACTAAAAGGAAAAACATGTCCCTTTTCATTCTTCAGAAATATATGCTGCATGTGATTGATGATCAAACTTGGCAAATCTATGGTACACAACTGATATTTTAATTGAAAAAAAAGAAGAAATTTCTGGTATAGGATTAACACACTTGTGCACACCCATTTAGAGAGAATCAAAGAAAGTTTGGTCAACAATTCATTAGCTTTATTAGACAATAAAAGGATGGAGTGTGTGGAATTGAACATGTGTGCTCAACTGTTTCAACTTAGACAGCCTATGCTTATGTCAGCGTAGAACATACCTGATAAGAAGAACTTTGTGGTCATAATTGCTTGCTTGTACCTATTTTTCTGCACAATCTAATACAAAATTAGGTTAGAAAAGTCAAAAATCTGGAATTGGAACACACAACTAAATGTGCAAGACTGAATAGAATAACTTTTTAGCCAATAAGATTAAAAAGAAAAATGATTATTCTAGTCAATCATTGAGGGGAGTTCATGCAATTTTAAGCATCCCCAAGTCCAACCTATTCCTTTCAAAATACTCTCTACTTAGCGCCTTTGGTTCTTCTCCAGTCAATAAAGTAATCCACATAATCAACATCTTTATAGCGCTCAAGAGTGAAATTACTGCCATTTAAATACCATAGTCTTAAGCCATTGATTCCCATGAGATATCTCAAGATTCTTGTGACAACACCAATTCTTATGAATTACCAACAAAATTATCATCAGCTTGTATTGGTGTTATTGATGCATCAATTTCTTGATTTGTTGTTCCCCCTGTCAATATGCGCTCAGTCTGTACAACAGTTGAACTAGGTGGTACAACATGTTCCCCCTGTCAATATGCCCTCAGTTTGTACAACAGTTAAACCAGGTGGTACAACATGTTCCTGTGCATGCACATCAGTTTCACAGTCATCCTCTTTTTTTATTTTTTTTAAACCTCTCTTGTTTCCTCCTTACACGAGCACTACAAATATTGTCATATTTCAAATGATCCATTCTCCCTTTAAATATGGTGAGTGAAAGAAATCTTATTTTCTTCTAGTCTTATGCCTTGAGCAAGCCTTATCCATGTATAAATTTTGCTTGCCTCCTTTCACTCTCACCTGCAAAATAAATTAGGGGTTAAATTTAGGCACCCAGACAAGCTTGGGTCCTTTCTTATGAGTAAATGTACAGGCAACAGGTTACATGACCTGTTTCTCTGACCAGGTTTACTTATCCTTTTCTTGGTTTGAGATAGTTTATTTGCCAGATTTAGATTGCTGGATCTTCTTTTGGCAGCAACTGAACATTCAGTGGTTGGATGTCCAAGGTTACCACAAATATAACATAAATTTTAAGGAACATCAAAATTTTTGTGGAATCCTAATCCTGCCTTTTCACTGTAATTTCTTTCCCCCAATTTGTGAATAATTCTTGAGGAGTTTGTCCACCTATTTGCTCTTTCAAGATCAAGTTTTAGTTTAGAAACTTCTTGACTCAACTTATTCATTTTTTCAGTTAGATCATGACATTCTTGTTTGTATCCAACTAGCTCAAGTTTAGCATTTTCTTGATCTTTACTCATAGCCTTTTTTCCCTTTTCAGAGAGTGTCAATTTTAGAACTTCAGACTTAAAGATCATTGTTTGAAGAATCAAGTTGCTCAACTTGTTTTTTGAGAGTGCAGTTTTCCTGTTCGACAATGTTCTTGGAAGCTTCTAAATCAATAGAATCAAATTTGATGCTTGCAAGACTGTTGAACAGCTCATCCCTATCAGAAGTTGATTCTTGGAGGTCATCAATTAGTGCACTCATCAATGAAATAAGTTTTGTTTTAGAAAACAAATGCAACTTTTCTTTAAGTTCAAGTATACTTACCTCAGAAGCATCATCTTCTTCCTCCAAGTCTGAATCTCCAAGAGCCATGAGTGCTGCTTCATCAACTTCATCATCATCTGAGTCAAATCCCCAAGATGCTATCATTGCATATTCTTCCCTCTTTTTGGTTTTTTCTTTCAATTCCTTTTCAGCCATTTCCTTTCTCTATTCTATTTCCCAGACTGGACAATCTTTGATCATGTGATCTATCTTCTCACACTTGAAGCAACCACCTTGAGACTTATCATTGGAACAACACCTTCTACTTGCTCTTTTTTAGTTCTGACGATTGTCTTTCTTAAATTGCTTTTTAAAGTTCTTGACAAGTTTTTTATCATCCATATCTAATTCTTCTTTGTCAGACGCCTTTAATTCTGGTGACTTATCCTTGGTTCCCTCGTTCTTTTTGAAGCTCTCCATATTCTTCTCATATCTATCCATAAGAGTATTCTAAATTTGTTTTGCGGAGGTACAACCTGAGATCCTATTGTATTCATCTATTCCAAGTCCACAAGTAAGAATATACTTGGCTTTAGCATTCTTTCCAAGCATCTTAAAGTCAGCCTCATCATACTCGTTCTTGTCCTTTAATACTTCCTTCTTTTCAACATCCTTCTTTATGGGGTATTGAGGTCTATCTATAATCATATTCCATAGTTCGTAGTCCACAGCCTGAAGGAAATCTTTCATCCTTTCTTTCCATCCTAAGTAGTATTGTCCCTTGAACAATGGAGGCCTATTGATGTCTTGTCCTTTGTAGTATCCAGTAGGTGGTGTAAAATTCATCTTGGATCTTATCTTAAGGTGTCAGCCTTCACAAGATAACCCGCTTTGATACCACTTGTTAAGAATTCGTGCCCTACTGATTTTCTTATTTTCGCTTAACTTTTGCTTATCGATGGAACGTATTGCCTGACGTGTTCCACTAACGTGTTTCAAGGAAGCAGTAAATAAAAAGTAAAGAACACAATGATTTTTACGTGGAAAACACCCGGCTCAAAAGGTGTAAAAAAACCACGACCTGCACCTCTACAAGATTTAACCCCAACTTCACTAAAAAACTCTGAGCCTCGACAACGACTGATTACAAAACTCTTGTAACCAACAAATAGGAATTATAAACTTTAATTCCTATTACTCAACAATTAGGAATTATAAACTCTAATCCCTATAACTCAATAACTAGGAATTATAAACTCTAATTCCTAACTACACACACACCTCCCAAGGTATGTGTTCCCAAAGTCTCTGAGTTTTTCCTAACTCGAAGACTAGCTCCTAATTCAGTTCATAACACACTGAAACTAATATTACATGAATAACTCAAACACAATGAACAACTCTAGAAATCAATGCTAAAACTCTTAGCAGGATTCTGTACTGAGGACCAAGTTCTTCAACATGTTTCTTCAGTGATTGAGTAGCACTTTGTGAAGTCAATTTGTTGATTGAGCTTTTATGCTTTTTTATGTGCGTGAATTACTCCGAATGATGCATCTTCTATTTAAGCACAGCTCTCCAAAGAGTCATTCTTTATTTTAAACTCCTCCTTTAATCGAAACTCTCATTACATAGAGTTCTACTTCAAGTGAAACTCTTTCTTTAATTCCAACTCTTGTCTCCTTAGCGTTGTAGTAAAACTCCAACTCTTTTAAATCAGCACATGCTTATTTATCAGAATCTTTCTCCTCCCACACATAGGACTCTTCTAGATATACTCAGAAGTGAAACTCCTTCTTCATGTAGGACTCCTTTTTCAACTCAAATTGCTTTCCCTTATCATTAAGTGTTTGAATCAAATTCAACTTGCTATATTCCCCACATGATCAGTAGCTTGAGTATATCAGAATTAGGCTTGCTTATTCATTCTTGTCTTTGAGCAATCTTGTATGCATCTATCAGTGAAACTGAAAATCTGCTTTCCTATGCGTGGACCAGCTCAAGTAACATGTTTCATTCATGTGTCAGTTTGTCAATCATCAAAACTACATAGTACCCAACACCCAAGGTTCGAACCCAAGATCTCTGGTTAAGAGAGGAGCAGCGCCATTCATTGCATCACTGGTTAAGTCAAAAAAAATTGACGAAGAATTTATACATATTCAGTGAATTTCAGACGACAGAACTTGTGGTTAGAATTCTAACTTCGTTATTAATGTTGGTCCCTTTAATGATCTATGACTTGTATATTTACTTTTCTGTTACAATAACTTGTCCAATATATAGATTTCTTAATAGAAATATAGTGACCACGGAGTGTGGGTAGTATTATTCAACTTGTTAGAACTTATAGCTAAAACTTTAACTCCACTCTGTAAAAAAAAGGCTATTGACTTGATTGATTCAACAAGGGAAAAGGCATCCATTCAAACAATTCATATTTCTATGTCCTTTGATTGAATCATAAAGAGTTATTTCAATTCTTACTCTATTTTCTAGCCATATTCATATAGAATACACTTATTTAAATCTTTTTAAATTCTAAAGAGTTTTCTGACTCTTAGTTGTTTCAGTCGTGGATATGCGGAAGGATTATCTATGACTTGTTTGTTTACAATTTTGTTACAACTTGTCCAACTTTAGAAAATTAAATTATATTTTGAAGGAAAAAAATGTTCTGTCAAAAACATGGTATTTGGTTGATGAACAAAGTTACGTACAAATTATGCTGCAGGGTTTATAACATTGGAATTGACAACTCCTGAATTATATAGAAATAGTCATTTGTTCCATTCATTAAATTTAAAAAAAAAAAAGATTTAATTTAACTAATTTTTAAAATTAAATTAGACTAGATTAATTTAATTTGAAAATTAAATTAATTTAATATTTTAAAATTACATTTTGATAGTCAAAAATAATACAAAGAGTAGTATAAGTTACACTCTTTCCATATCAATATGGTGAAAACACATATCTCTTAAAATATTGATTACGTGACATAAGAGTACGTAAAAAGCATCAATAACATTTCTTTTCTCAAATCTAATTATTAGATTCATCGAAAACAATTGGTAATATAATAACATTGAGCAAGTAATTATCTTTTCTTTATTAGTATATTAATAATATTGAATTATTTTCAACATCCCTCAACTTTCATTTTTATTTTTTCAAATTGCAAAACAATAACATTGATAGAATAATTTTCAGTTGTTTATTCATAGATTAACTTGCCCTTGGAGAATTATATACAATGATAATCAAGAGTCCGAAGCTTAAAAGACAAGTTTTTTTATTAAAAATTTCAAAAGGGTATATCAAAATTGAAAAATATCAAAACGGAAAAGATAAACATAGGTGATTTACCTTATCATTTATCTTACAAGGTCAGTAGACCCGCTTACCTTATGATTTTATCTTACAAGTTAAATAGAGTCACTTACCTTATCCTTTGACTGAAAAAAAAGTGTCTGCAAGATGAGACTTACCGCTGACAAGAGTTTCTGCTGGTTGATTGTAAATCGTCTTACCTTGTAAGTTAAGATCTCATGTTCACCCTGAAAGGTAGTGTGAGTGCAGTTTCTTTCATTTGCATCAACTAAAAAAAATGAGATCCTACCTTACAAGAAATTGCACTCACACTCTTTATATAGCACCGAAAATTTTAAAGTTGTTACATGGCAAACATGAGATCCTATCTAACAAGGTGAACATGAGATCCTACCTTACAAGGCGAGACAACTTATAATCAGCTAGGAAAAGCCCCTGTCAGTGGTAAGTCTCATCGTGCAGACACTCTTTTTTTTTCAATGAAAGAATAAGGTGAGTGACTCCATTTACATTATAAGGTAAAATCACGAATTTACATTACAATTTTTCATAAGATAAGTGGGTCCATTTACCTTATAAGATAAAATCACAAATGACGTTAACTTTTAATAGATAAGATAATTATCTATATTTATCTTATTCGTTTTTGATATTTTTCAATTTTGATATGCCTCTTTTAAATTTTTAATAAAAAATTTGTCCTTTAGGGTGTGTTTGGTATGATGGAAAATATTTTCCATGAAAATTTTTTCTTGGAAAATGTTTTCCTGAAAAATAAGTTGGTTTTCTACTTATTTTCTCATGTTTGATTGATGAGTGGAAAATATTTTTCGAAAAATATTTTTCGGTGTTTGATTGGTGAGTAGAGAATATTTTTTAGAAAAATATTTTCTAGTGTTTGATTTGTGAGTGAAAAAAATATTTTTTTAGAAATATTAGTGCCTCTAACAACTCAACAATTTGTAAGAAATAATTTAAGCATAACAAATAATATCAATATCGAATACTAAAATACTACAATCGTTAAATTTAAGCAACTATTAATTAGCAAATATAGGAAACACTTTTCAACATTTTGTCAGGACAATCTCAAGATACTACAGTCAATAGAAATATAAATGAACGACAAGCTTATTCAACCTCGTGAAACAAATTACATCGATGACAAGATGAAATATGCAATTAGCAAAAGTAACATAGGTGAGTCTTCCTCCATGAATATGAAAATAACAATATATTCAACGAACATTGGAAATGAGTAAAATTCGAGCTTCACTATGTTTTATTTCAAACAGTGAAAAATTGAAGCAAAATACAGTGAAAAATATTTTCGAGTAATATAAATTTTTGAGAAATATGATTTTTTTGAGTCATGTGAATATAAATGTTGTTAGGGTGGGAAGAAAGATGGGGGTGAGGGTCATAAGTCACATTTGTCATTTTTTGGAAAATGACTTCCCTTGGCCCATGAGAGAAGTCATTTTCTATCAAATTGAGAAAAATAATTATTGTGAAAAATATTTTCCCAATATTTCATTACAACCAAACGAGGAAAAACAGGAAAACATTTTCCATCGTACCAAACACACCCTTAGAATCAATTAGTTCGTCCGGTATTTCAATCAACATTATAATGGGGAAGGAATTTCTCTCTTTTTAACATAGTCATAAAAATATAGTCCAACTTAAACCTGCCATGCTGTAGGTCCCATTTGACCTCTTCTCTTTCCCTTTCACTACCAATTAGTACTTTCTTAATAATTTATCTTCACATATTTTTCTGGGTAACAATGTTTGATATTCGATTTGATATGTCTAAAGTTGATTTTTAATAATGTTACATTCGTATAAGGTTAAAAATAATCTTGTGATATTCAATTTGATATTCGTAAAATTCAATCAATTACTCTTGTTTTATAACTTTCCTTCACTTTACCAAAAAAGAAAAAAAAAAAAAAACTTGCCTTCACACATTTTTAAGGCATACTAATGTTTGATATTTGGTTAGATATATTTAAAGTTGATTTTTAATGACATTACACATATATAAAGTTATGAATAGGCGTATGATATTTAATTCGATATTTATAAAATTCAATCAATTATTGTCTTCACGCATGTTTAAAAGTATAATGTTTGACGTTTGATTCGAGACGTCTAAAGTTTAATTTTAATAATGTTACATACATATATAATTAGGAATAGGCATGTAATATTCAATTTGATATTTATAAAATTCAATCTGATACGATAAATCAAATTTCAGTTTAATATCAATAATTTATGCTCATCTCTACATTTCTTCTGTCAAACAAAATTTTTAAAAATTAGAACTAATGAGAAGCAAAATTAATCGAATTTGACATAAGTCAGAACATATGATATCTTGTAACAACCTAACTTTATCTAAGATTAAAATAACTTTGTAATAACAACTCAAAATGTCCGGTTAGAATTAAACTTTATGAAATAATACACTCAATTATATTATTTTATTTTACTTAATCAAGTGGATAAACATAAGTAGCAAAAAACCAAAACAAATACTGTACTATATACTATAAATAAAGTCGTGCCTGACAAGTTATAATGCTTCCAACTTAACTTAGCACAGCAATAAAGTCCTCATCCCAACGTACCAAGTACTTACGTCTTTAATTAGAGTTTTCGAATTATAACTTTTTAGCTAAAATTTTTAAATTTTTTAATTAAAATTTTTAAATTATACATTTTTAATTAGACCTTTTGAGTTTAACTAAAATTTTTGAATTATACATCTTTAATTAAAATTTTTTGAGTTTAATTAGAGTTTTTAAATTATACGAGCTTTTGAGTTTAACTAAAATTTTTGAATCATACGTCGTTAGCTAAAACTTTCGAGTTGAAGTAGCGCTTTTAGGTTTAGGTTCTATTTATCTAAATTATTTCAAATTATATATTTTTAATTAGAGATTTCAAATTAAAGTCCTCTATTAAAAAATATCTTTATTATGAAGTGTTTTATTCCTAACATAAGATGTTATTACGTGACCAGAAGATTACGAGTTCAAAGAGTAAAAATAATTTTTTGATAGAAAAATGTAAAATAACACTACGTATAATAAATTTTTATAATTTGCCTCTTCTCTAGATTTCGTACATAATGAGAGTTTTAATGCATTAAATTATGCTTTTTTGAATTCTAATATAAATTTTTTCAATATAAATTCAAATTCGAATTTAGTGAAACTGAGATATGAGATAAAGGGTGAAAAGAAAAAAGAGTCCTTCCCTCACTCTAATAAAAACTTCAACATTTACTCAATTTGTTAAGATAAAAAAAAACATTTCTTTTTCTCTCTCTTTCACACTTCAGAGTTCAGACACAAATGTAATGGCAATCATATACATTATGTAGTAGTATAGTATAGTTCATGTATTAACATTATGTTTCTTTTTTGTTTTGTTTTCTTGGTTTTCCTTTTTTTTTTAAGTTCTTGATATTATTATGCTCAACTTTTAGCTCATAGTGCTTTTTGATTTTCCCATCTACATAGTTCTTGTTCTCTTTTTTCTTTTCATCAAAGAACAAGATTTAGTGTAATGGGTAGTAGAATTTTCAGCTTGTGTATTTGGTTTACTGTTTTGCTTATCTTAAATGGCAGCCAAGCTCAGCCAGGTATTAATAATTCTTGTACTGTCTTGTATTTTTTTTGTTAATTTGTTTGTGGGCTTCTTGATTTACTTGTTCTTGTTCATGGTTTTTGTTGTTATAGTGTCGTATTACTTTTTTTAAGAAAATTGTTGTGATTTTGTTAGTGTTCTATTTTGTTGTTGTTGCTGTTTCCATATTAGTTGCTATGTTTGCTTCACTGTCCTTTTAGTTTTTGTACTTACTTTGATTTGTTGTACTCGAGCCAAGGGTACTTTGGAAACAGCTTCTCTACCTCCACGAGGTAGTGCCGTAGTGGTAAGGTCTGCGAACGCTCTACCCTCCCTAGATCCCACTTGTGGGATTTCACTGGATGTGTTGTTGTTCTGATTTTGTTAGTGTTCTATTTTGTTGTTGTTACTGTTTCTGTATTAGTTGCTATGTTTGCTTCACTGTTGTTTTTTATTTGATGTAGTCGGTCTGAGTGTCCTCCGGAAACAGCCTCTCTGCCTCCACGAGGTAGTGGAAAGGTCTGCGTACACGCTATCCTTCCCTTGATCCCACTTGTGGGATTTTCATTGGGCATGTTGTTGTTCTGATTTTCCTTAAATGGCTTGTCTTGATGTTCATAATGTACTTCTATGTAGTATATGTGGTGCAAGATGTGGTTTTTAGGAGCATCTTGATACGGTTGTTTTATGGTTCTGATGATACAAAATGTATTAACTCAGGCCTAGTGAAGGGTGTGGCAGAATGGTAAAGTTTCTTTCAACCTGAATTAGAGTTGAAGTTGTCTTTGGTAGGGAGAGCTAAAACCCCAATAGTGAGTTTCTATGACACGAATTCGGATTAGTAAGGAGTGAATTCTGGATGCTGGACGCTTGAAGCAAAAAAGAAAAAAAGAACTCACACTCTTCAAAAATGTGGTCGTACCCGTGTCGGATGCTTCAAAAATGTACTACTTTTGAAGGATCCAACACGCACCTGGTGAAATTTTGGAAGAGTCTGAGCAACATAGTGCAGAACATATGTGTTTGTGTGGTGGTGGTGAGGTGGGTGAGGTTGTATCTACTGCTTTTAATGCTGCTCTTTAAACAAAAATTCCTACTATTGATTAAGGTAGTTAATTTTACTTGAAATGGAAAATGGAGAAAACAAATAAAAGAATAGTAGAGATCAAATGCTTTATTTGTCTGATTTCTAGGTGTCATAGCCTGTTTTGGTATTGCGTCGTCGTGCTTAGGGTCTATCGGCAACAACCTTTCTTCCTCACAAAGAAACATCCTGCCCTCCCAGAGCCCACTTGTGGGATTACACTGGGTATTTTATTGTATTTCTATGTGTCATACTTTAAGGATATATGTATACTTGAATGCATATTCATGGAATGTACGTCTTGTAGGTGCTTGTGGCTTCATTCTTGAAAATATGATCGATGATGTTGCCATTTTAAATCCTGCCCTCCCAGAGCCCACTTGTGGGATTACACTGGGTATTTTATTGTATTTCTATGTGTCATACTTTAAGGATATATGTATACTTGAATGCATATTCATGGAATGTACGTCTTGTAGGTGCTTGTGGCTTCATTCTTGAAAATATGATCGACGATGTTGCCATTTTAAATCTTAGACCGTCTTTTGTACATTTGGAAAAGGAACTCTAATTGAAGAACAGACTTTGAGCAGGAAAAGTTTCGACCTTTGTGGGATACAATTTTAGACAATGTTGAATAACTTAATCAACTCTTGAAGGCTGGGTTGCGCGTCAATTGGTGTCGAACGGAGGTGTCGAACGGACTGATGCCTATGCAGTCTAATAATATGATAAAGATCCCGCATTGATTGAGATTTGAGTATTTGACTTAACTTGCTCCAAATGAAAGAAACATCTCCTGATCCCTGTGTGCAAATAGTTACAAGTAAAACACTAGAAAGTCTTGATAATCTCAAGCAGAGAATTAATAGACTCAGAATTTTCTGTAAGTTAGTGGTTTGAGATCTCGTTTCAGCTTTAATACACCAGATAACGATCTAGATTTTAGGTAATATGGCTGAGAATGATGTTGTCACCATGTTCGCGTCAAAAAATGCAACTTTTTGGTGTAACTAAAACAAGATCATCTAACAGAAAAGTGTTTTGCTATTGCTTAAGTTTCTGCGAAACTAGAGAGATTAATAAGACCTGACATGAAATTTCTGGGTGTTGCTAAAGGAGAAAGCAGTTCTCATTCTTTAATGAAGCTTTACCAATGGGTGTTAAAGTTGGTGGATATATATTCATTCTTTATGCGCTGCTGATAAATTCCGAACTGTGAATCAGGTTTTGTAAGTTTAGATTGTGGAGGCAAAGACGACTTCACTGATGAACTTGGTCTCAAATGGGTTCCTGATAGTCAAATGATTAGCGGAGATATAGCTAATATCTCTGTTGCAAATGAGACGAGGACACAATATATGGCCTTGAGATACTTTCCAGCTGATAACAGAAAGTATTGCTATACGCTTGATGTGATTCCCAGAAACAGGTACCTTGTAAGAGCAACTTTTCTATATGGAAACTTTGATAAGAACAATGTTTACCCAAAGTTTGACATCTCACTTGGGACAACTCATTGGGCTACAATAGTTATTTCTGATGCTAATACAATGGAGTACCAAGAGGTAATATTTCTAGCCAAGGAACCTTCAGTAAGTGTCTGTTTATCCAATGCAACCACTGGGCAGCCTTTCATTTCAACACTTGAGCTCCGACATTTTAATGGTTCGATATATATGACTGATTACGAGAATGATTTTTTCATGAGCGTCTCTGCAAGGATAAATTTTGGTGCAGAGAGTGATGATCCTGTCAGGTATATGTCAGTTCTCGGTTACTGTGGCATCTTCCAAATCTATGTTCTTTCACGTTCTTGTATTTTTAGAATATCATAGCTCGACATCTTTGAATTGAAATAAACAGGCTTAGGCTCTGTCCGTAGCATGCTCTTCTTCTCGCTTATTGTTTTTGTTCGATTTCCGAAATTTTAATCTTCCCTTAATGTCCTTATTCTCCTAGGTACCCTGATGACCCATTTGATAGACTCTGGGAGTCTGACACCATAAAAAAAGCCAATTATCTTGTTGATGTTGCTGCTGGTACTGAAAGAGTTTCAACCAAAATGCCAATTGATGTGAACACTGTAAATGGTGAGATGCCACCTCAGAAAGCAATGCAGACTGCTGTAGTAGGACGAAATGGCTCGTTAACTTATCGTCTGAATCTTGATGGTTTCCCTGGTTTTGGTTGGGCATTTACTTATTTTGCTGAAATTGAGGATCTGGATCCCAGTGATAGTAGGAAATTCCGGTTGTTCCTACCTGGAGCTCCGGAAATCAACAAGCTTGTTGTTAATATCCAAGAGAATGCCCACGGGAAATATCGTCTATATGAGCCAGGCTATTTCAACTTATCCTTACCCTTTGTGTTATCTTTTCGTTTCGGAAAGACTTCTGACTCCACCATGGGGCCTCTCTTGAATGCTATGGAAATAAACAGATATGTGAAGAGAACTGAGGGCTCTTTAGATGGTAAAGCCATGTCTTTCTTTGAGCATTATTGAAATATGGTTCGTTGAAATGGTGATCTGCAGTTTATTTCATTAGAAGGATTTTCTATGCTATAATGAGCACCTCTGTTTGTTAGTTTCATGATCTAATTAGGCGTGTCCATTACTTTTTGTATGTTGCAGGACCAGTTATTTCCAGTTTAATCTCTCATTACGGTTCTTCCAGTTGGGCAAACGAAGGTGGTGACCCATGCTTACCGGTCCCATGGTCCTGGATCCGTTGTGACTCAGATATCAGACCAAGAATAACATCAATGTAGAGTTCATTACTTTAGCTTCTTTATGCTTAGTGTCAAGTGTTCCAATTTCAGCACTTTAGTTATGAAAGAATTCTTGTATGTAGCTTTCTAGATTTCTCTTTACGCTGTTCTTACCATCTGAAGCGATGAGCTAATGTTTCATAACTGTTCAAATTTGGCAGTAAATTGTCTGGCCTAAATTTGACTGGAAATATTCCGTCGGAGTTGACAAAATTGAGCGGCTTAATTGAGCTGTAAGTCACAATATAATTCTGTTAAATGTTCCATACTCCTGCTGAGGTTCCTTTCTTCCCTTTTCTGCTGCTGTATAATCAATATGGACCGATGTTCCTAATGCAGCTGGCTGGATGGGAATTCACTGACTGGTCCAATACCCGATTTTAGTGGATGTCCTGACTTACAGATAATGTGAATCAAGCTGCCTTTTTCAATTCCTTTTTTATCTACTCTTTTAAACACATTGAGTGGTGAATCTAATCATTATGTTTCTTGCAGACATCTTGAGAACAATCAGTTGAGTGGACAGCTTCCTTCTACCTTAGAAGGCCTAGCAAATCTGAAAGAACTGTAAGCAGTTCCACAGTTGCATTTATTGCCTCTAGATTTTTCTTCTCTTTCTTAATGAAAATGATGATTGCAGGTACGTGCAGAACAACATGCTAGGCGGAAGTGTGCCATCTGGTCTTCTCGATAACGGTGTGATTTTGAAGTGGGTATCATTTCTGTGCTATGTGTTTGTTTCTGAGGTTAAGGCTTGTATCTTGTCATGCATCTTTATTGTACTGTCAAAGAAACTGTCTTTTGAGTTTGAGTTTTTAGTGCTAGAGAAATTAAATTCTTAAATATTGGATTGAGGCGGATCTAAGTAGCGCGACATGGATAGTAAGGATTCATACCGATCCAACTAGCTTGTGATTAAGGTGTACTTGTTAATGCCGGAACCTTTTCATTTCTGCTACCAAGGTATATCTGTAGGGAGCTCAAGGAAGAGACTCAATACTCCTTTCTTTATGAAAGCAGATGATCTGAACACAATATGGATGTGAAGATACTCATATGTTAAATCATCTGCGATTGGTTGTGGCTCTTATCTCAGTCACTTAAATGGTTCTTACTGTGCATTCGAAGTGTCTTCCGTCTCAACTAGGCTCAACTCACTGCTTTACATTTTCTATGTCGAAATTACTTGGCTTAAGTTCTTTTGATAATCACGCTGCCTTTTAAAGTTTTATCTTTTTTGTTTCTTTTCTAAATCTGCTGAAATATTCTGGATTCTCCTCAGCTATACTGGAAATGTTAATCTTCGCAAAGGAGAAAGCAGTCGCAGCCGTAGGAAAATCATTATTGGATCATCAGTGGGGGCTTCTGCTCTTCTTCTTGCTACTATTGTCTCTTGCATACTACTGCAAAAAGGAAAAAAAAGCTCTCCGAAGAAAGGTCTAATGCAAAACTTAATTTTGTCATTTTACTTATGTTTTAAAAAAAATTGGTGGGACTCACATCATTTTTCTGTTTTTATTTTAGGCCGCGTTGAACTGAATTTACCTCCTCAAAGGTTTGTCTCTTCCTTGGGAGATCCCGCAACAGAAGCAGCACACTGTTTTACATTAGCTGAACTTGAAGAAGCGACCAAGGACTTTGAAAAAAAGGTTGGATCAGGGGGATTTGGAGTTGTATACTATGGGAAATTGAAGGACGGAAAGGAAATTGCTGTCAAAGTTCTTACAAATAATTCCTTTCAGGGGAAGCGAGAGTTCTCAAATGAGGTAACTTTAGAGGCTTGTCATAATTACTTTTCAAGTTGGCACAGCATAGCGTCTAATTATATATAGTGAAAGCTGCATAATTATAAAAGATTCATTCAAAGCCAGAGGATACTTTTTCAGTGGTGCTCTTTAACACTCATCAAATGTATATTCCGTAGAAGGTCACAGGCTATAAAAACTCTAGACCAGCAATGGACTAGAACTTGATTAATTTCTTACAATACTGCAAATTTTTCCTTTTCATTGTGCAAGTTTGTATCCGAGGCAAATTATAACAACCATTTTCCAGTTTATATGTGTCAAATTTCCATTCTAGTGATGGTTTTTCTTCTGTGAAGAATGAGTACAGTTTCAATGAATTAAATTATTGTGGTTTGCTTGGACTCTTAGTATGTGAATACGTGATATTTGACGCAGGTCGCTCTGCTTTCAAGAATACATCACAGAAACCTTGTACAGTTTCTGGGATTTTGCCAGGAAGACGGGAAGAGTATCCTTGTGTACGAATTCATGCATAATGGAACTCTTAAAGAACACCTCTATGGTAAGTTTCTCTCTTACTTTGATTAGAGAAAGTTCTAACCTGAATCATGCTCAATGTGTATAAACATTAGCAGGTCCTCAAATACCTGATCGAAGTATTAACTGGATCAGGCGCCTTGAGATTGCTGAAGATTCCGCAAAAGGTTTGTAAGAAAGGGAGGAGTTTTTTGGATTAGACGAGAAGGATCTTTCTGTATTTATTGTGTTACTCTTATGCTTCATTCAGGGATCGAATATCTTCACACGGGATGTGTCCCATCCATCATCCACAGAGATGTGAAAACTAGCAATATTCTACTTGACAAGAATATGAGAGCAAAGGTTTCAGATTTTGGTCTCTCCAAACTTGCAGTAGATGGAGCCTCTCATGTGTCAAGCATAGTCCGCGGAACTGTTGGATATCTGGATCCAGAGTATGCATTCTTCTCTGGAACTTTGAATTTTTATTAACTGTACAAGGCCAAGCGTCGACTGTATTTTCGTTAAAAAGGACAGTTTTTTCTATGAATCTTAATGATGCGAACCAAGCTAAATGCTACAAGTAACCTTATTCCCCACTTGAATTATATACCTGAATTTCAAAGCCATTGGGGAAAATCAAATCATGGCTATATGAGGAGTTTTCCCATAGTACAAGCTAATCTTCTAGCAGTTTTGCCTTCACCAATTAAAAAGATTCAGCATAAATGACTCGTCCACTACTGTGACATCGTACGGACAGTAGTCTCGGTTGTATATGCTTTATTTATTTGGTTCTCAATGCTAGAACATATCCATGTGGTGTAAGATATTCACTTCACTGACCTTCAGTGATACTGGAGAGAGATTTGTGTATTTAATTTGTTTTATTGGCCTTGGCATCGCCTAATCCTTTTCTTTGAGCTCTTCTTCCATGCAACAACGAAAACCATGCACCATTACCCATCTAATTGGTTTAGCTATATCAATCCTCTATATCCATTTTGCTCGGTTGTGTCCGTGTCATTCTATTAAAAGAAAAGGAACACTTTTAGAAAAAGTAAGAGATGCCTTTACTTCAATTATGTTCTGTTCTCTTTGTCAATATTTATAACATTTCTTTTCTAGTACTGTCACGTTCCAATATATGTTACCCCGTATGACCAAGCACAGAATTTAAGAATCAAGGAAAGACTTTTGAAACTTGTGGTCTAAATCAAGCCATAGACGTTTTTGTGGCTATAAATTTTCTCATAATATACTCTTCCGTCTCAAAATAGTTGGGCAGGTTTAGGTTTTGCACAACTCTTAAGGAAAAATTAATTAGGACTGTGATTTGACTAATATATCTGTTATTAATTCTTTAATCTTTACCTATTTATGTGTCTCTTAATTTTAAAATAAATAATGTTAAGGGTAAAGTTGGAAAAGAATAATTAATTCTCTCTTGATCTTTTAAACTGACAACTATTTGAGACAAGTATTTTTAGTACACATGCCAACTATTTTGAGATGGAGTAAGTAAATTTTAAAGCTAGATTGTTCTAAATATAGGATAGTGTCATTTTTTTGGAGGGGACAGAGTAAAAAGGAAAGTATGCCACAGAAGTTAGGACGGAGAGTAATAATAGTAAAACAAATGACTTGTGCACAATCTCCTTTCCAGGAGTGTCAAAGTTGATACACCACTTTCTCTTTTAAAAGTTTTGGTCCTCTTCTCTATAATGTCATCTGGAATTGTTAAAACTAGCTGCTATGTTCTTTCTGCGAGGACTATGCTGAACGCTCACAATTTTACCTGAAGCTTGATGACTAATGTTCTTAATTGTCTTTTCCTTATAAGTCCTATGTGTTCTTCAGGACTCGTATATTGACTCTTTTAATTCAATATCGACACAGATATTACATTTCCCAGCAGTTGACGGACAAAAGTGATGTTTACAGTTTTGGCGTCATTCTCTTGGAGTTAATATCTGGTCAAGAAGCAATATCTAATGAAAAATTTGGTGTCAATTGCCGTAATATAGTCCAATGGGTAAGATTTATTGGCCATATGAACCATCTTTTATATCCATATGCTAGTGAATTGACAACCTTAGTACTTTCTCTCCAAGAGAAGTTGATATTCGTGGATGTGCCAACCTTATTCATTCATAATTAGTTTCTTCTAACAATTTAGTTGGAGCATCTTGATAATTTATATCTACTCATGCATAATCCGTGCATTGTGGGGAAGGATTTTATTAATTGATCTGTGCTATAAAGTTTGGTGCCTTGTTACACATTTGCTGGACGGATTTAAAACTTTCTGCTTCTAATCATATAGGCGAAACTACACATTGAAAGTGGGGACATTCAAGGCATTATCGACCCCGCTTTACACAATGACTATGACATCCAGTCAATTTGGAAGATAGCTGAGAAAGCTTTGATGTGTGTCCAACCTCATGGGAGCATGAGACCGTCGATCTCAGAAGTTATCAAGGAAATCCAGGATGCCATTTCAATAGAAAGAGGGGCAGAAGCAGTAAGGGAAGGTAGTTCAGATGACATATCCAGGCATTCGATGCATTCCTCCCTACATACTGGTTCAATGGACCTAGGTGCAAGTGACCATTACTTGTCCATTGATGAATCTATCACAAAACCAACAGCTCGATAAGTTTTCTGTTCATACGACTCTAGAAATTTGTTCATAGAATAGACCATTAATTTGTGTTATTTCTGATTCATTTTGCCGGATTCACATGTCTCTCAATGGCTAGGATTACGCAGTTGATGTTATTGATACCTTTTGTTAGAAATGCAACTTTTTTTACGCTGTGTAAAGGCAAGTTTTTGAGCCCATTTTTAGCTTCATACGTTTGGCTTGAACCAAGAGGAAAAAAGTGTAACCAATTCTATACTTTTATTGCCTTTTAATCCACTATCTCTACTGAGTTCATAATGAGAAAATTTTCATCGTTGAATCGCTCTTATATATATGATTCTCATTATGCACATAAGAGAGGAGCCGTATGAGGTGAAATTCTCACATACTGTTGTGGAAAGGAGATTCTCTCACTTGAATGACGACAGTAGCAGATGTCGGCGTAATCTAAAGGAAATTATGTAGAAGCTTTGAAGAATTTTTATGACGCTGTGCGACTAGAAATTGATTTGTATGATTGAAGTTATATAATTTCTTATGATTTAAAACCATTTGAATTTGTTGAGAGTTGCTTTAGGAATGCAGTCTTTCTCTGTTTTTTTTCCGTACAATTCTAGTTAATTTAGGAGTCCTATCTTTGGTAGGAAACTAATTAGTTATTTTAATTTTGGTAGAAATAGGTTGTTTCTTTGTCCTATTTTTAGTTGTAATAGGAACTATTTAAGTTGCTAATTTGATGATTAATAAAGATGGCTTTACAAGAGAAAATCAACTGCTCTGCGTATTCTCTTCTTTAAACTCCCATCTCTGATTCAGCGGCCAACTTTTGACTATTGAATTCTTGCGTTATTTTCCTTTAAAGGTTTTAAATCAATAATTGGTATCAGAGCTTTAATCTTAAGGGACCTGTGAGTGTTTGCATCAATCTGATTCAGTGGATACCATGAACGAAGAAACAAATTTTTCTTCAATGGCACCACCAACTTTCGATGGAGAAAGTTATCAAATCTGCGCAGTTAGAATGCGGATATATCTGCAAGCTTTGGATCTCTGGGAAGCTGTTGAAGCTGAATACAAGATAGCTCCCTTGCCGGAAAATCCCACGGTGGCGCAGATTAAAACTTACAAGGAGAAGAATACCAGGAAATCAAAGGCAATGCAATGGCATGCTTATTTACTGCAGTTTCATCTAATATTTTGATTCGTATCATGTCTCTGCAATCAGCGAAAGAGGTATGGGATTATCTCAAGACTGAGTATGAAGGAGATGAAAGGATTTGAGGGATGCAAGTGATGAATCTGGTACGTGAGTTTGAGCTGCAAAGGATGAAAGAAAGTAAATCCATAAAGGAGTACTTTGACAGACTTCTTAATTTAGCAAATTGCATCAGATTGTTGGGTTCCACTTTCAATGATTCAAGGATCATTGAAAAAATCCTAGTAACGGTACCTGAAAGATTTGAGGCTACCATAACAACCGTAGAAAATACTAAGGACTTGTCTAAGATCACACTTGCAGAGCTCTTAAGTGCTTTTCAAGCGCAAGAGCAACGACGTGTTATGAAACAATGAGGAGCTATCGAAGGTGCCTTACCAGCCAAGCATCACAATGATGGACGTTCTAAGAAGAAGAAGAAGAAGAATAAGAAGTACCAACCAACTGATGAAAAAGGTGCAACGCATAACAACAAAAACAAAACAGGTGGTTTCAAAAGAAACTACCTTCCTTGTAAGCATTGCAGCAAACTCGGACATGTACCTTTCAAGTGTTGGAAGAGGCCTGATGCTAAGTGCACTAAGTGCAATCAGCTTGGGCAGGAAGCGATCATCTGTAAGAACAAAACTCAATAACAAGATGCAGAGGCTCAAGTTGTGAATGAATAGGAAGAAGATCAACTTTTTGTCGCATCGTGTTTTAAAAGCAGCATCCCAAGCGAGTCCTGGCTAATTAATAGCGGTTGTACAAATCATATGATTCATGATGAGGATATTTTCAAATACTTAGACAAGTCCGCAATCTCTAAAGTCAGAATCGGTAATGGTGATTATCTTTCTGCCAAAGGAAAAGGAATAGTAGCTATTGAAAGCCGCTCAGGTATAAAGTTAATTTCAGATGTACTTTTTGTTCTAGAACTTGATCAAAACTTATTGAGCGTAGGACAACTTTTGGAGAATGGGTTTAATAATTTTGGGGACAAGAAGTGTGTGATATTTGATCCAAAGGGTCAAGAAATTTGCCAAGTTAAGATGAGAGGAAAAAGCTTTTCGTTTGATCCAATGGAGAGGAGGTCGGCTGGCTATCCGAGCCAAGAGATGACAGGAGATGTATGGCATAAGAGACTCGGGCATTGTTATCACAAGGCACTCTTGCACATGGTGAAGAAAAATATGGTTCTAGGACTACCATCCATGAAGGACAAACACATAAGCTGCAACACATGTCAATTTGGAAAGCAAAGCAGGATGCCTTTTGCCAAGGCAACCTGGAGAGCATCGAAGAAGATTCAGTTGGTCCATATTGATTTATGTGGACCACATAAAACTGCTTCTCTTAACGGAAGTAAATATTTTATAGCATTTATTGATGATATGACAAGAATGTGTTGGATTTATTTTCTCAGGTTCAAATGTGAAGTACTTGAAGTGTTTTGGAAATTCAAAGCTTTGGTAGAAAATCAAAGTGGTTGCAGGATGCAAATGCTTAGATCAGATAATGGTACTGAGTACACATCTGATCGATTTGAGAAGTTTTGCGAAAATGCAAGTATTGAGCATCAACTCACTGCCCCGTATACTCCGCAACAAAATGGAGTCAGTGAAAGGAAGAATAGAACGATAATGGAAATGTCGAGGAATTTGTTATATGTGAAAGGCGTACCAAAATATTTATGGGCAGAAGCAGCTAACACTGCTGTTTTTTTGCTGAACAGATTGCCTACCAAAGCAGTTGATGGCAAGACACCTTTTGAGGCATGGCACGGCTATAAGTCGTCCTTAAAAAACTTAAAAATCTTCGATTGTTTGTGTTTCTCTCATATTCCGTAGGTTAAGAGGGACAAGTTAGACAAGAAAGCTGAACCTGGAGTCTTTATTGGTTACAGTATAATCTTTAAAGCTAACAAAACTTTTCAGCCTCATACTGAAAAAATTACGATAAGTAGAGATGTATTTTTTATGGAGAATGAGCAATGGGACTGGGAAAAAGTTAACCAAAAGTAGATCACAAGCAATCTACCAAATTTGGATGAAAGCATTGATGATCAACCTGTGAGAGGAACAAGGTTGCTCTCTGAGATATATCAGAGATGCAATGTGGCCATTTTAGAGCCTTCTGAATTTGAAGAGGTTGTCTTAGATCCTAAGTGGAAAGCAGCAATGGAGAAGGAGCTTGCAATGATTGAGAAGAACAAGACCTGACAGCTTTTGGAAAAACCTCAAGATAGAAAGATCATCGGTGTGAAGTGGGTTTACCGCACAAAATTGAATGCTGATGGTTCTGTTAACAAGCTCAAGGCAAGACTTGTAGTTAAGGGGTATGCACAGATTTTTGGTGTTGATTATTCTGACACGTTTGCTCCAGTTGATAGGCTCGACACAATCAGGTTGCTTCTTACTTTTGTTGCACAACGTGGCTGGAAAGTGCACCAGATGGATGTCAAATCCGCATTTCTTAATGGAGTTCTTGAAGAAAAAATCTATATCGAGCAACCTGAAGTTTTTGTTGTAGATAGAAAAGAAGAGAAAGTCTACTGACTACATAAAGCTCTTTATGGCCTAAAACAGGCACCAAGAGCTTGGTATAGTCGAATAGATGATTATTTGCTTAGCCTCAGTTTTGAGAAAAGTGTTTCAGAATTCACACTATATGTTAAACGCAATAACAGTGGGATTCTTGTTGTTTCTCTTTATGTCGATGACCTTTTGATTACAGGAAGCAGCATAAAGCTCATTGATGAGTTCAAGCAGGCTATGATGCAAGCTTTCGAAATGTCTGATCTTGGTCTGATGACTTATTTCCTTGGAATGGAGATTACACAGGGAAAAGATGAGTTTTTCATTTGCCAGAAGAAGTACGCGAAGGAAATTCTCAAGAAATTCAAAATGAAAAATTGCGAAGAAATGAATACTCCCATAAACCCAAAAGAGAAACTAAGCATGGATGATGGATCCCAAAAGGTGGAGGAAACATACTTCAGAAGTTTCATTGGGTGTTTAATGTATCTTACAACAACAAGATCCGATATATTGTATGCTGTAAGTATTCTATCAAGGTTCATGCATTCTCCGAGTGAAGTACATCTGAAGACATCAAAAAGAATTGTGCGATACATCAAAGGAACTATCACCTATGGAGTCATGTTTCGAAGGAGTCAACCTGTGAAACTTTTTGGGTAAGTATTCTATCAAGGTTCATGCATTGTCCGAGTGAAGTACATCTGAAGGAAACAAAAAGAATTGTGCGATACATCAAAGGAACTATCACCTATGGAGTCATGTTTCGAAGGAGTCAACCTGTGAAGCTTTTTGGGTACTCTGATGGTGATTGGGGAGGTTCCAAAGATGACTCGGAGAGTACTTCAGGGCACTGTTTTAGTCTTGGTTCTGGGATTTTTTTCGTGGAGTTGTAAAAAATAGGACATTGTGGCTCAATCTACTGCGGAAGCTGAGTTTGTGGCAGCTACAGCAACAATAAATCAAGCATTGTGGCTGAATAAAATTCTGATTGTTCTGCATATGGAACCAACAGAAAGCATTGAAGTGTTCGTGGATAACCAAGCAACAATAACTATTTCTCACAATCCTGTGTTTCATGGAAAATCTAAGCACTTCAATATCAAGTTTTTCTTACTGAGAGAAGTTCAAAAAGATGGAGATGTGATTCTGGTCTATTGAAAGACGGAAGAACAATGGGCTGATATATTCACTAAGCCTTTACCTGTCAGCAAATTCGAGCTTCTCAGACAGAAAATTGGAGTTTGCATTTCATAAAGCAAGGAGTGTTGAGATTTGCTTTAGGAATGCACGTCTTTCTCTGTTTTTTTTTTCTCTCTTGTTTTTTTACATACAATCCTAGTTAATTTAGGAGTCTTATCTTTGGTAGGAAACTAATTAATTATTTTGATTTTGGTAGAAATAGGTTGTTTCTTTGTCCTATTTTTAGTTGTAATAGCAACTATTTAAGTTGTTAATTTGATAATCAATAAAGACGGCTTTACAAGAGAAAATCAACTGTTCTGCATATTCTCTTCTTTAAACTCTCATCTCTGTTTCAGCGGCTAACTTTTGACTATTGAATTCTTGCGTTATTTTCCTTTAAAGGTTTTAAACCAACAGAATTGCTGCAGACTTTGCTGAGGCCGGGAAGGGAGATGCTTAAGTGGGGTTTGGTGAAAGAGGGGCCTTAGGGGCTCCTTTTTCTTATCTTTTTCTTTTGTTGTATGTGTTTTCTTTTTTCTTTTTGAGCTTAATAATTTTTATGTAAATGCACAAATATTAAGGGGTCGTTTGGTAGAGTGTATTAGAAAACTAATGCATGCATTAGTTTAATGTGTATTACTAATACCTTGTTTGGTATACTTTTGCACCCTATGTATAACTAATGCTTGCATTAGTTATACATTTTATTGTGTATTAAGGTGTGTAATACTAATACCTCAAAATCCATGGTATTAGCAATGCAATGGATCCAATACATGCATTAACATGATTAAAGACACTATTATCCCACAAAAAAATTTTCACATTCTTTCTAACATATATATGGAGGATATTTTTGTAAAATTTTTCTTTTTTAAAGAAATTATTTAATTCATGTTATTTTTAATACACCAAACCAAATACTGCATAAGAAAAGCACAAGCATAACTAATGCAAGCATTACTAATACAAGCATTACCAACACACCATATTTTCCACTATTCTTATACACTCTACCAAACGACTCGTAAATGATAAATGTTGGCTTGGAAATTTTGGCAATTGAGTATGCCATGTGAAGTTCTAGTTGGAAAGGGTTAAAAGGGGACAATGATATGGACAGTTATGTGGTACTTATGTTGGAGGGAGATAGCATGAGTTCCATAAAGTAGTTGAGTTGCACAACTAGGTAATTGTGTTAGTAGGAGGTACATAATACGTGCTCGTGAGAAGTAGCAGAGTTGTGCAGCCTGGTACTTGTGTTGGTGAGAGGTAACACATGCTCGACGAAGTAGTTGAGGTGCGTAGCTTGATACTTGAATTGGTGGGAGATAGCATGTGCTTGATAAGGCAGCTGAAGTGCACAACTTGATACTTGTGTTGGTCGAAGGCATGTGCTTGATGAAGCAAGTGAGATCTGCAACTTGGTACTCGTGTTGGTGGGAGGTAACACATGCTCGATGAAGCAGCAAAATTGTGCATGGTGGTGATGGAACACATGTTCGATGAAGTAGTTGAAGTACGAGCTTGATATTTGTGTTGGTGGGAGACAACCGGGTGAACTAAAGAGTGCAACTTGATACTCGTGTCAGTGAGAAGTAGCAAGTGCTCGATGAAGTAGCTGAGGTACGCAATTTGGTACTTGTATTGCTGGGGAGCAACACGTGCTCAATAAAGTAGTCGAGGTGCGCGGAAGTTGGTCGGAAAGAAAGCAGTCATGTGAGGGAATATGTAGAATGGAAACAGTCCAAACAGACTAGGCCAATTGTTCACTTGCTACTAGTATATTATTATTAGTCAATGATTGTCCCCACTGCAATGTTGTACTATAGTGCTATAATTATGATACCTGCCATTTCTGCTAGTTGAGTTAGTTCAGTACGACAATGGTGAAGACTCGTCAATAAACAATCTTTTTGTTGCTAAATTAAATCATTTAAAATGTGTGATGTAGTATCTACCTAGGCCAATTGCTCTGCAACAACAACATATGTAGGGTATTTCCACAAAGTGGGGTCTGGGGAGAGTAAGGTGTACACAGTTCATATCACTACCTCAGATAAAGTAGAGAGATTGTTTTCGATAGATCCTCGACTGATGAGAAATCATAGTAAGCAGAGAAAATAAAAACAAAGAACAAAATATGATAACACGCCACTAGATAATAGAAGAAACAAGACACTCAGTAATACTATGAACTACCTATCCAAAATCAGAAACATTCCTGAAACACCACGAATAAGTAACTCCAAGACACATTCACAACACTTAGACTACAGGTAAAATCGCCAAACAAAGAACTCCTTCCTACTAGTAAAGACGCACACCTACCTACTAACTTTCTACCCTAATCCGCGTCCTCCACACCTTCCTATCAAGGATCTTGGCCTCTTTAAGCTGTAACTACTTCATGTCGCTCAATCACTTTCCTCCAATATTTTTTCGACCTATCTCTACCTCGTCTGAAACCATCCATGGCAAGCCTCTAACCACCTTCGTACTTAGGTCAATGGCTTTAATCTGAAGAAATTTTCCTTGATCTTGTGCAAATAACTAGGTATGCTTAAAAGTTAAACTATGCTGATATAAGATTATAGTCGTCTTTGGTAGGAAACGTTTTCCAGAGAAACAATATTTCTTGATTTTTTTTTGGCAATATCTTTGAAAATTAGTCATTGTTATGACATTTTAAATTCCACAATTGAGGGTCTATCGAAAGTATTCTCTCTCCCTCTAAGGTAGAGATAAGCTCGGCACACACTCTACCCTCTCTTATTCTATTTTGTGAAATTCTACTGATATGTTGTAGTAATTGAAACTCTACGACAACATCTACTTTTCAAGAGATTTTTTATAACGACTGAAATGGTTATTTGCGAATTTACCCTCAAAAGTAGAACTTTAGGTGCGCATTCAAGTTCTTACTAAAAAGTTGTATCGGCACCAAATAAGAAACTTTAAAACAAAAAAAGGATTGCTTGAAATTTAAAGTTATCTAACTAAACTAAAAAAATTTCAAAAAACAAACTAACTCAAGAAAATAAATTTTCAGAAAACAAACGCAACTTTTTCACAAGACATTTGTAACACTCCACATTTTCGGGTTAGAATTTGAACAGTCGTTTCTACGTGTATAAAACTAAACCTAACGATTCTATGTTAATATAATATAAGTGTGATGGTCAAATCTAAAGGGTGGTAACATCTTTGGAGGTCGAGTGAGATCATAAAAATCTCCTAACTCAAAGAGGAGTGGAGGATTTTTCTATCGATAGAGTTTGAGTGGACGTTTCAATTTGGGTCAACTTCCAACGACTATTACTCCTAGAATATGATGAGTTAGGTGTCCTACTTTATATCAAATGAAAGATCTTCGAGTCTTTTTTTCAACGCATCTAGTTTCACCTTAATCCGATATCGGAGTAGAAAAGTATGCTCATTTTACTTCGGAGTGAATGTTTGTCAACAAGGTGACGACTTGAGTGATAAGTTGTTAACTAAGTGGCGAGCTATCAACCTAGTCGTCAGCCTTAACCAGAAAATACCCTAAATCATTTAGAGAAGGTGATGACTAAGTTGATAAGCCATCAACCAGTTGACAAGCTATTAACTAAGTCATCAACCTTAACCAGAAAGTGTCCAAGCCCAGCTAGAGGTTGATGACTAAGTTGATAAGTCATCAACTAGTTGAAAAGCTATCAACTAAGTCATCAATTGAAAATTTCTGCAATTTTTAATCAGTTTTTTAGGGATATTTTGGTCTTTTTCTCACCTCAAACCCTACCCCCACGACTTAAAACACAATTTAAACGCTATTTGCCCATTAGATGTCAGTTTCTCATCGCTCCTTCTCCTCTCCACTCTCAAGGGAGAAAAAAATTAGGGTTT
The DNA here is from genome assembly GCF_002878395.1 of Capsicum annuum. Classification (NCBI taxonomy): domain Eukaryota; kingdom Viridiplantae; phylum Streptophyta; class Magnoliopsida; order Solanales; family Solanaceae; genus Capsicum; species Capsicum annuum. The sequence continues at coordinate 11,497,705 of NC_061119.1, read as the reverse complement.
CTTTCAAAACTCATACTTTCAAGTATTAGATTAAAGATACCTCGAAGATTGTTCATCAAAAAGGTATGTGGGACTATCTTAACTCTCATGAGCGTAAGTTTAAAGTTTTAAACAAGCTTTAAAGTGTATATGTATGTATATATAATTGCTACAAGAAAGACCACAGAAGGCACAAAAACTACACTAAAACAGTCCACAAATTGAAAGCAACCCGAGGACCCCTTTGGTCAGTGCTAGTTTCGGCCATCAACAACAACACAAGTATCACTAGTTTACAAGCTGTTTTAACACCAAAACAACAATAATACAACAAGAACAAGATGAACACAAGATTCGGATTCAACAAAAACAAACAATTACAAGATACAAACACTAACACAATTGCAAGAAAGGTAAAGATAGATAGTGAGACATAGATTATTAAAAAAATTAGGAACTAAAGAGTATATTAAACACAAAAAACCCTAATGAATGTAACAACAACACCACACTCTTACGGTGACCGTCAAGGGAATCAACTCACCTCAAGATCCACTGTTTCCAAGTAAAGAATAATATTGGCTTTTCCAAGCCCTAAACTACAATGGTTAATCCAAGCCCTAAATAAGAACTACACTAAGGTGTTCTACTCTCAAGAGAGAGGATTTTCAGTGTCTCATAGTTTCATCATTCATAAACTAATAAGAAAAGACCTAAAAGAGACAATATTTAGTATATTACAAAAGAAAGACAAAATGACTCCAATGCCCTTAATGAGGTGAGACGGCCATGGAGTTTCATTTAGACAAGTCTAAATAACCAAAATGCCCTAAGGATAAGTGGCCAAAATACCCTTAATAAAGGGAACCAAAATCGTGAACCACCAAGTGTGGCCCAAACCCGAGAGTCCTCAAGTCTTTAAGGCTCCAAGTAATCTTCCACACTCGGGTTTGTTTAATGGCATGCTCAAGGCGACCCCTCCAAGTATGATCCCGTGCCCTCTATGCGACCAAAGCTTGATTCTTCACGTAGTGACTTCGAATGACTTCATCGAAAGTTAAGGCGACCATTTGACTTGTATCATCCTCCCCTTCTTGAAAATGATTCGACCTCGAATCCGTACCTTGCAAAACTAGAGAAAGGGCAAACAAGCACAACATCCTCATGGCATGAGGGTTAGGGTTAGCACAATAATAAACATCATCAAGCCAAGGCGGCACATACTTGAAGTATAACCAAGGATCCTTTGAATGAACTATTAAAAAATGATTTGGTTATGAGATTCACCAAGAGTGACACTTTGCTTGTCATGTAGACCAAGCAACAAGTTGGGTGCACCAACATCACCATTTCTACATTTGGCACCGGGGTCAAACGGGAAGAGTGTCCATAGACATGGGTCTAAACAACACTCCCCTTTCCCGTGGTCTCCACCCAAACTAAACGGCATACTCTCTACAATAGCATACATATCATCCAAATCAAATAGAGAGTAGAGAAAGGTATCACTCAAGTTGACTTCTACTAAGGTGCCCTCATGTGTGTACTTACTACTAGTTTCTCACTCAAGTTGACTTCTACTAAGGTGCCCTCATGTGTGTACTCACTACTAGTTTCTCAATCATCACCATGAGTACTCTCAACAATAAAGTCACACAAACTAGAAGGAGAAGTAGTTTCCAAGACCACATATTCCTTACCCTTAAAATTATTCTCATCCTTCAAGAAGAGATTTCTATCTTTAGGAGGAATGCTGTCACACCATAGTGGGTAAGCATATAGGCTATAGCTTCCAAGGCAAGCTATACCATCATTTTCACCACGGTGTATATTAGAAGTGTTTATATCATCTTCAAACAAGACATTATACCTAAAGAGAGCATGGTCTATTTCACGGACAGATTCGGAACAAACACATTATCACTCTCCATAAGATCAATATCAAGTTTCAAAGAGATTTCAAGTACAAGATTATCCCAAGAATAGCTCTCGGGTTCACTCCCATTTTGTTGACCAACATTTTTAAATACGTCACTCACTTGAGTTCTATTAAGCACATCACATATAACCTCAAGTGGCGCGAAAGTTTCACACATAAGTTTATCGACACTAATTACACAAGACGATGTACTTTCATTCAACATATTGGCTTCAAAACTAGGTGGAAATAAATTACTCTTACAAGAAAAGTCAATTTCATCATCAATAGGATCAACTAGTGTATCCACACTCACAACATGTACATCATCAACAAGAGGCAAAAAATCACTAGACTCACAAGTAAGTAAGCTACAACTCATACCCAATGGGCTACTAGCCACACAATTATCATTCACACGCACAAAAGTGTAAGAGTTAGCTATTTTACCTTGAAGTTCTTGAGTAGACTCTCCTTTGCCGTGTTGTGAAGGTCCTCCACAAGCTTGGTCAGTAAATTGGCATTTCTCTCATTCACTTGTCATATCGGTACCTACACAAATATCCTCAGAAATAGAAGGACAAACAATGTTAGCTTGGTTTGGTAGTAATTCTCTCACTTCACTCTACACAACCTCTCTTTTTCCACTCTCAGATTACCACCTTGTGCACCCTTACTCCTCTCAATCTTTTATCTCTCGTCATCATTTAGATTGGAGTAGGTTAGCACTTTTCTTTGCGGCCGGGCAGAATGTACGTCATAAGGCAATTTCCCCATCAGTCTCTTAAAATATTAGGCCAATTTTGCACATTTGGAACTTTATGTTGTGCAAACCAATCGGCACCCAAGCCCACATGACCATAAGTTAAGAGAAAAACATTGCACCACACCTCCTCACGATAATAAAATTGGGAGAAGATAACCCTCACCCTCTCGGTAACCTTAAACCCGTTCAAGAAGTATGGAACAAGTAAAGACTCTCGAAACAGCCCCAAGTAGTAAACCATGAATGGAAAGATGTAGTTTCTATAGTACCTATCATTTAACACAATGAGGTAGCCCGATATCCCACAAATGGTCACCTTTTCGGAGTGTAAACTCCTTCTCGAATCAACATTGTAAGGCACATGATTACCCATTGATTTTGGAGATGCATATCCTCTTCTTCTTGGGGACAACCTTTACTATAGCTAGGATAACCATTCACACCATGTCGATCTTGATAAGAAGTACTACAAGGTAAAGAAAATAAATTTTCACACTCCTCACGTGTACTCTCATCATAGCTCTCATAAGCTTTGCGAATGAAAGGGTTATACCTAACACCAAATCTAGATTCGGAGTCGAAAGTGTAAGACTCCTCACACACCCCAACTTATCATAAGAACCATCACGAGGTCCTACATCATCTCCAAATTCACCATAAGCACTAGGTACTTCATTCCCCTCATTTTCTCCCCTAAAACTGTGTCCCTCAAATCGGCCCAAGTTTTGATCATGGCTATTTTCATAGCCGCCGTAATCTTCCTCAACTTCGTAGCCACAAAACCCCTCACTACAATCATAGTCTCCCATGTTGTAGTCATAATAATCCCCGGCTATTAAATACATGTTCTCCTTATATCACCTTTGTACCTACACAATGAACAAACAAGATTAGTAGTTAAAGCTCCTCACCAACACTCGTATACACTCACCTTTGTGATTCTCACAATTGGAGCGGCGAATATTGAAAGTTGCTTATACTCCGGTAGTCAATAGGATGTCAATTCTACTTGGCAACCGGAATAGATTCTTATTTGATCGACTCAAGACACAAAAAAATAAAATTTACTACGAGTTAAAAATGAGAAAAACACAAAAATAACATTAACACGAAGAACGTACTCAAAAACTAATTTACAACTTAGTAGGTATTTACTAGTTTCCAATTAGTATAAGAGTCAACAAAGTTGAAACCAATGGAACAAAGAAAAGAAACTAGGAATTCCAACTCTTGAGATTATGATGATGTGGCACTCGACTATTGGTCGCTGGAATGCTTTTGAAGTTGAAAAATTTTTGTTTCAAGAATTTAGTTGTTTACTTTCACATTTGGAAGAAGAGGTTTCGGTTAAAGTATAGGCAAAAAAGGTCTTAGACTTCTTTTTCAAGGTTTAAAAAGTCTTTCACCTACTTGCACTAATTTAGCAAGACAACCTTTTTGGATGTTTTGTCCTCTTTCCCCTTTTGGACAACCTAGAAAAGTGGTCTTACTCTTTTGTAGTAACTAAACTTTTGGGATGTCTTTTGTTTTTTTACCACTTTAGTGATATCTTGAGGATATTTCCAAGAAAAACAAAAGTCTCACTCTTCTTTTATTGTTTCAAGATCAAACAACCCTTTGAAACTACTTCTTCAACACAACAAGATGAACTCCAAGAACAACAACAACAAGCCATCCAATAATTACCACCACACAACTTGAAACTTAGCTCAAGAATTTGGATTAAGACTCAAGAAGTGTACGAGAGAAAGAAAACTAACACAACAAACAACTAAGACAAGCAAAACACACATAGATCTAGACAGAATCTCAGCCAAAACAACAACAACAACATAATTTCGGCCAAGACACAAAAATAGGCAAATTTGCTTCTTTTTTATTTTTCAATTTTCTAACACCTTTTTTTTTTTTTTTTTATTTTCAAGTTTACGAGCCCCAGATTGATCTTGTGGTAACAATATCAAGCCATGCTCTGATACAAAATGATATAAGAAAGATTACGGAAGGCATAAAAACTACACTAAAATAGTCCACAAATTGAGAGCAACCCGATGACCCCTTTGAGTGCTAGTTTCGGCCATCAACAACAACACAAGTATCACGAGTTTACAAGGTATTTTAATATCAAAACAGCAACAATACAACAAGAACAAGATGAAGACAATAAACACAAGATTTGAATTCAACAAGAACAAAAGATTACAAGATACAAACACTAACACAATTGCAAGAAAGGTAAAGATAGATAGTGAGACATAAATTATTACAAAGATTAGGAACTAAAGAGTATATTAAACTCAAAAACCCCTAATGAATGTAACAACAACACCACACTCTTACGGTGACCGCCAAGAGAATCAACTCACCTCAAGATCCATCATTTTCAAGCAAAGAACAATATTGACTTTTCCAAGCCCTAAACCACAATGGCTAATCAAAGCCTTACTAAGAACTACACCAAGGTGTTCTACTCTCAAGAGAGGATTTTCAATGTCTTATAGTTTTATCATTCACAAACTAATGAGAAAAGACCTAAAAGAGACTATATATAGTATATTACAAAAAAAAAAACAAAATGACTCCAATGTCCTTAATGAGGTGGGGCGACCATGGAGTGTCATTTAGACAAGTCTAAATGGCTAAAATGCCCTCAAGGCTAAGTGACCAAAATGCCCTTAATAAAGGGAACCAAAATCGTGAACCACCAAGTGTGGTCCAAACCCTAGAGTCCTCAAGTCTTCAAGGCTCTAAGCAATCTTTCACACTCGGTTTTGTTTAATGGCGTGCTCAAGGCAACCTCTCCAAGTATGATCATGTGCCCTCTATGCGACCAAAGCTTGATTCTTCACGTAGTGACTTTGAATGATGTCATCGAAAGCTAAGGCGGCCATTTGACTTGTATCATATACTAGATTTTGAAATTGTTTGAATGGCATGCATTATGAACCTCATTTTATGATGAAATATAGTATTTACTATGGGGTTTTCCATAACTTGAGTTATATTCATGTTTATATGTGTTATGGATTTTCGAGAATGGATATGAGAGCAAGATTTATGAAATTTTCTCTCTCGTCATGAAATATATTTGTCTTAACATGTTATGGATTGCTCAAAAGGATGATTTAAAAGCTTGAGTTCAAATATTTTGCTATCATTTATGGATTGACATTATTTTATGATCCAATGAAAGGGTGTTTTCTTGTTTTATAAATATTTTTTGTGTTAAATGAAAGAATTGCATGTGATTGATGAAAGGGATGGCCACCCTGTGTTAAGTTCTTGAAAGGAGAGTGTTTTTACATAAGTATTCATGTGCTTTTGAAATAAGAACTCTCTTGTGATATGTAAATCTTTTTGGTGGTCAAATAACGTGTTTTTAAATGAAAAACTATGGCATGATATGATATGTCTTATATGATTTCCAAGTCTTGGTATGACAATACCAAATCAGATAAATGCCATGACAGATCCAGAGCAGAACATACTACAGATTTTCAGACTTTAGACTATGTCTTGAGTAAGATGCATGTTTTATAAAGGCTAAAAATGGACTCTAAGAGGGCTAGATGGTTAATAAGGCACGAGTTCAGATAACTCATTGTCCAAAATCGTGTTTTGCCGACGCGGGTCTATTATGTCTTGAAATATGGACTATACGCTTGCTTTGTGCCCTTTGGCGTATCAGAGATCAGAGACTCCAATCTTTGCAAAAAACTTGGGTTGGGGGCTTGACCGCCAAGTCAAGGACGGATTCCATATATCCCATAAGATGTTTTTCAGAGCTGTGTGGTCTAGCCTAGAATTAAGATAAAGCAGAAAGAGTTGAGTTTATGTTTTACAAGAATGTTTTGAAACTTTTGAATTATATCCATGTGTTTATATATATTTGAAGATTATGGGTGCTCACTTCCTTTAAGGAAAAAAAGAAAAAAAAAAGTGTATTGCTACTAGGAATCGAACTCATACCATACCACTTTAGATATCAAGATTCTTAAGTTCCACAACAAAGCCAAAACACCCAACAGTCATTTGTGTCAATGGGTGCTTAACAATACATTATAATCAATTTTGTTGTATTTCTATATAAATATGTAAAAATTTTACCGGGGGCAATGAGTATTATCCTAAATCGTTTTCACAATGATCTTAATTATTTTACATGAAATATATATTATTTTTGGTTAGTTCTACATACCAATACTTTTCATGTATTGACCCATACAATACAAGTTTTGAGGTATAGTCCCATGATCCATCACATCAGCAGAACAATTGTGATAATGACAGAGTTGGTGACCCGTCCATCTTTCGAAAAAAATTTATTCATATGTTGACTTCTTTCAGTTTATGGTCCAGCCGGGGGCCTTGTCCCGGCCTAGACAATTAGTATTCAGTAGAGGCTTCGTGGACGAGATTTGGTCATTGTATTGTCTTAACATTATTGACATAACTTGATTATGAGATTTCCTTAATTTCAATATATCTTCCGCACTTTAATTTATGTATGAATTATGCTTATGATAGTATTAGTTTATCCGCACATGTCACGCACGTGTAGCGTTTGATTATTTAAAATTAAATAATTTTATCTAGTGCAAAGATTTTTAATAATGTGTAAAAATTTAATTCACTTTTTAGAAATTCTTCATACTTTAATATAATAATGTAAACATAAACATATTAATGTAAACATAAATGTATTTTTTAATGTAAGCGCATGTATATTTTTGTATCATCACTTTTACGTTTGTCATGCAGTACCTCTTTCCCTTGTAGCCAGAGGCTAAGAGAGACGCATCAATTTGAATCATGTTTGTGGTACGGTTATTTTTCTTTTTTGTTTCTATATTTAAAATTCTTCCTTGTTTTTAAAGTCAAATCTCTACAAATTCATAGATTAAATTCTTATTTCATACTTAAAACTTTTAAAATTTTGATAATTCTTAATTTTTATTTTATTTTAACGCTTTTATATTTATTTCTAGATTTTTCAAATCATCTTTAAATCAAATTTAGGTGATTTAGAATTTTAAAATTAATGAAACGAATAATAGTTGTCATTAATTATGACGACTTCTAATAAGGAAAGATTTTACCATAAATATATTTAATTAATTTTCAATTCTTAAATATTAGGAAAAAAATAGTGAAAGATTTTACCATAAATATATTTAATTAGTTTTCAACTCTTAAATATTAGAAAAAAATAGTAAAAAGACGATGTTGTCTAAAACAAAGACTTTTAATGAAGGGTAAAAAGTTCAAACGATATTTCTAAGGCCTTTCACACTTTTAATATTATATATCTATAATCTATATCTATAAAATATTAAAGGTGACGACACTTAGAAAGTGATTTGAACTTTTTGTCCTTCATTATAACGCTATCCTTTAGACAAAATTATCTTTTCACTATTTTCTTCAATTTACTATTTAATTATTTTTATTATATTAACTAGACTCCTAAAATTTATGGGACTCCAAAAATATATGGAAGGAGAATCATTTAATATTTTTCTTTGTACAATCAATTAGAAAAATGCTTCTAAAATAAGTTAGAAAAATACTCCTAAAGTAGGACTTTATTAAGGAGATACTTCTATAAATATTGAAATGTACGTTAAACTAGAGAAGAAATTAGTTTACTTATTCAAAAAATATGATTGATATTCATCTAACTTGATTCAGTTGCTTTGAGAATTTTTTTTGTTAAAGATTAGGTTTAATTAAATAAATTCTCCAAAAGATGGTGAATTTAATTATTGTATTCATCTTTATTATTTAAACAAATATCTTATTTAGTATAAAATTTGAACTCAATAAAGTGAGGTACACGCGCGAGGCGCGTACACCTAAACATACATATATGTGTGTGTATATATATATATTATAGATTATAGATGCTAAGGGGTCTCTCAGACCTTCGTGATTCGGAATGCCCGTTGCGGTCAGGGCCTCGGCTCGAATCGTGAAAACATTTTTCTTAAAAGTAATTCCCACACAATTTTACAAAAATTTAGTTTTCAAAAATATTGTCCCAAAATATATATTTGTTTCTCGTGGTTGTAGCTCATTTGCTTTGAATAACTCTGAAATATTTCTCAAATATTATGGAAAACCTTAAAATTATCAAGATAATGTTCGCTTAAAGATCGCTTGATTGGTAACAAGTTATATTTGAATTATAATAACGAGAGTATGACATAGAAATTAAATAGTAACCGGATTATTTGATTTGTTTAAGTAGTAGATATTTGATTTGTTGGATTAAAAAATGAGCTTAAGGAGTAAAGTTCTCTAGCTTATTAGAAATAAAGAAATTTATTATCAAAAAGTAATTAAGTATTTAGAATTATTTATTAAGATTAATATGTTATGTGTATAAAATTATCAATTTTTATAATTTTAAACTAAATCATTCCAAATACAAACAACTATCTGTTTATTTAATCGAGTGGTTGTGCTTCATGATTAAGAAGTAAAATTAATTTGATAACTTCATATGGCGAAATAAGTCCGCAAAATAATAAAATATAATAATATTGAGATATATGTTAAAAATATGAAGATGTAAACTTAGGGCATGCATTTTCAAAAGAAATGCCAAGTAATATTCACCCTCTCGATATTCTTAAATAGTAAATATATAATAATACGACTTTTTATTTCAGTTATTCTCAATTTTTTTATTCTATAAATGAGAAGAAGAAGAAAAACTACTAAGCATCATTCATTTGTTAAAGAATTATCAACAATGTTAAGTAAGAAATTTGACATGTAATTTGAGTAAGATCGGTTAGACGAGATGTGAGCATTGAACACTAGACATGTTTAAACCACATATGTGGATGCTTAAAATGTAAACCTCATATTTACTAAGGCTCACACTTGTGCCTTGGGCGTTTTGCTGCTACCCCGCTCCAGAGCAAACTTCGAGATAAATTCCGGAGCTATCTTTTGAAAATACTGAATTCAATAAATCAATATCAATAAGTTAGTTTTAGCTTACATTATTGATTACGATTTAATTTTTAAATTTCCAAACGAATGGAGACCTAAATGAGGCCACCCACCCATCAAAAAACACAAATCTAGAAAAATCCAAATATATAAGGAATTGAGTACATGTCATTGCATTAATAAAATATTAATCATAAAGTTCTACTATATTTGTCAACATTAATTTTATAACTCAAGTAATAAGTGATTTTTATAATTACGATTAAATTATCAGTTACTATTCGATTTTCAACTAGACAAAAGGAGACACAAATGGGATCACCCACCCGCCCATATAGAGATTTCCGCTAATCAATTGTAAGGTACCAATCAATCAGTTATCAGGTTAGCAATTACTGAACGATTATCGAATGACACAATATTAATGAAGAAATTTATTACTAGTATATAATTTGTATAGGATCAGTTAGACGAGTCGTGGACGTTAGACTTTAGACGTGCTTAAGACATGCAATCAAACATTTAGACATAAACGTCGGTGATTAAACTCCACACATGTACCTCAAGGCTTCTTACCGATGTCCCGCTCCATAGCAATTCCTATTGTCTCTTAAAAAATCAAATTTGATAAGTCCAATATCAATAAATTAATTTTGTGACTGAATAATTACGGTTCAACTTTAAATCGCCCTAGACGAAAGAAGACCTAAATAAGATACGATTCGATTTCACACTCTAGATGAAAGAAGATCCAAATGAGATGCGATTCGTTTTTAAACCGCCACAAATGAAAGAAAATCCAATTGGATACAATTCAACTTTAACCCTCCCTAAATCAAAGAAGACTCAAATGGGATCCAATTCGATTGTAAACCACCCTAGACGAAAGGAGATCCAAACCAAATACGATTCGATTTTAAACCGCCATAGACGAAAGAAGACCCAGTTGGGATCCAATTCAATTTTAAACTATCCTAGATCAAAGGAGACTCAAATGGGATACACTTCAATTTTAAATCGCCCTGGACGAAAAGAGACCTAAATAGAATACGATTCAATTTTAAACTGCGCATATACAAAAGGAGATTCAAATAGAATACGATTCGATTTTAAACCATCCTAGATGAAAAGAGACTCAAATAGAATACGATTCGATTTTAAATCATCTTAGACAAAAGAAACGAACTATACAATTTTAAACCGCCCTAAACGAAATGAGACCCAAATGGAACCCACCCACCAAAGAACACACAAATGTAGAAGAATTCAAATAGGATACAACTTAATTTTAAACCGCCCTAGACGAAAGAAAAACCCAATTGGGATATGATTCGATTTAAATCACCGTAGATGAAAAAAAACTCAAATGAAATATGATTTGATTGTAAATTATCCTAAATAAAACGACATTCAAATAAAATACGATTCGATTTTTAGCCACCCTAAAACAAAAAAAAAGACCCAAACAAATGGTTCAAATTTTAAACCACCCAGACGAAAGGGACCCAAATGGGCCCCACCACCCACCCACTCACCAAAGGACACATAAATGTAGAAGAATCCAAATACACGCGGAAAAGAACAGAAGGGAAATTTTTTTCCTTTATTTCACATTTATTTACATTAACAACTACTGCTATATTAATTAATTATTAGTATAATGAATTTTGATATCATGTTAGTATAAAAAGAAAAACGAACGGTGTTGATAGGGGAAAAAAGAAAAGCTCAGCTCATCAGAGTCGTCTCCCTTTCTTCTCCAGCGTACGATCTTTCCCTTCTCCAATCCCTTCTTCTCGCGCCCATTTTTACTATTTCCCAGGTTCATTAATTTATTTCTTCCTTTTTTTTTTTTCTTCAAAATTTCCCTCCTTTCTCTCTCTAACTTTCTCTCTCTACAATGGATGAATTAGGGTTTCTTTGTTTAAGGTCAAGGCAAAATCATATAAAAAATAGCAATTTCATGTTGTTCTATTTTTTTTTTTGTGGGTTTTTGTTTGTTTAAGGTCAAGGCAAAATCATATAAAAAATAATAATTTTGAGAAAAAAAAAAGGGCAGCCCAGTGGATTAAAGCTCCCGTTTGTGTTTGGTTGAGTTCAAGGAAGAAATGATATATAAAAAAACGTACGATTTTTTATGGAAGAAATTAGAAGTAGTTTTTTTTTTTTTCTATTTATTGTTGTTCATGTTATTGTATTTTTTTTTGGTGGGTTTTTGTTTGTTTAAAATCAAGGCAAAATCATGTAAAAAAGAATAATTTTTGTAGATTTTTTTTGTGTGTTTTGTTTGTTTAAGGTCAAGGCTAAATCATATAGAAAAGAACAGTTTTGAAAAAAAGGGCAGAGCAATCATGTATAAAAGATACAACTTTTAGTATTTTTTTTTGTAAAAAAATTGTATTTGATCTTAAATGTGTTTTTAATGGTTTTTTGTTTGGTTAAGGTCAAGGCAGAAATGATATGTAAAAAAATGTACAATTTTTATGGAAGAAATTAGGAGTGTTTTTTTGTTGTTCATGTTATTGTGTTTTTTAATTTTTTGGGGTTTTTGTTTGTTTAAGGAATGGTGGATGGTCAAGGCAGAAATCATATATGAAAAAAATACAATTTTTCAATGGCAGAAATCAGCATTTCCCCCCCTACTTTTTGTGGTTCATTTTACTGTGTTTTTTGATGGGTTTTTGATTGTTTTAGGTCGAGGCAGAAATCATGTATAAAAGATATAATTTTTCAATGGCAAAAATCAGAATTTCTTTTTTTTTTTTTTCTACTTTTTGTGGTTCATTTTACTGTGATTTTCGATGGGTTTTTGATTATTTAAGGTCAAGTCAGAAATCATGTATAAAAGATACAACTTTTCAATGGCAGAAATCGTGTATAAAAAATATACAATTTTCTACTTGTTGTGCTTCATGTTATTGTGTTTTTGTTTTGTTTTAAGTAATGGTGGATGGTCAAGAAAAATTATATACGAAAAGTTCCAATTTTTTAATGGCAGAAATCAAAATTTGGGTCTTTTTTTCTGTTTTTTGTTGTTCATGTTATTGTGTTTTTTGATGGGTTTCTGTTTGTTTAAGGGTTTTTTCTACTTTTTGTGCTTCATTTTACAGTGCTTTTTGTTTTTTTAAGGTATGGTGGATGACCACAAGTCAGAAATCAAAATTACTGTTTTTTTTTTCCTATTGTTTTTACTTCGTCTTACTGTGTTTTTTGTTTGTTTAAGGTATGACAGATGGTCAAGTCAGAAATGAAAATTAGTTTTTTTTTTTTCTACTGTTTGTGCTTCATCTCACTGTGTCTTTTGTGTTTTTTGTTTGTTTAAGTTGGTCCAGGCAGAAACCATATATAAATAATTACAATTTCAATGGAAGAAATCAATTCAGGTTTTTTTTTCTACTTTTCGTTCTTTATCTTACTGTTTTTCTTTGTGGGTTTTTGTTTGTTTAAGGTATGGCGGATGGTCACGGTTCATCTAGGTCACCGGCAAGTCCGAATGGAGGTGGTAGTCATGAGAGTGGTGGGGACCAGAGTCCTAGGTCTAATGTACGTGAACAGGACAGGTTTCTACCAATTGCTAACATTAGTCGAATCATGAAGAAGGCACTCCCTGCTAATGGAAAAATTGCTAAGGATGCTAAGGAGACTGTTCAGGAATGTGTCTCTGAGTTCATTAGTTTCATCACCAGCGAGTACGTTTTTCAATTTCTCTTGTCCTTTTACTGGTGTTGAAGAATCTTAAGATGTCAGAAAAGATGAATTATTTGAGTATTAGAATGGATTTAATGATTACTGATTCGTATAGCATGTATGCTAATTAGTTTGGTATTGAGCTGTAGTTGGTTGAATTTTGATTCATAAATGCTGTTGGCTGTGTTTAAATTCTAAATTTTTTTTTTTTCAAGGGGGAGCCTTGGGTAATTGGTAAAGTTGCTGCCGTGTGACCAAGAGTTCACGGGTTTGAGCTGTGAAAACATCCTATTGCACAAATGCAAGATAAGGCTGCATAGATAGACCCTTGTGGTCCGGCCTAAGTGCAGCAGGCTGCCCTTTTTTTAATGTTCTATCATGTGTTGGAATGGATTTAATGCCCCAAATTAGTTTGGTAAATTTTTTATGATAGGAAAGGTAAAACCAAATTAGTTTGGTATTGAGTTGTAGTTGGTTGAATTTTGATTCATAAATGCTGCTGGCTGTGTTTAAAGTCTTATCTTTTTTGTCTACTATGTATTTGGTTGATTTATTATTATGCATTTCCCTTCCCGGTGACTATTGGGTTCGTGTTATCATTTAGAGTGTATCCTTTTATTTTTGGTAAACATGCTAGCTTTGTTGAACTCCTTAGTTTCAATTTGATTGTCTGGTTATGACTTGACATAGAGTTTAAGAAAATAAAAGAGAATTTTGAATCTTATGGTTTTAAACTAAAGATAAGTGGAATATACCAAAGTGTCTTTTAATCTTGTACTTTTAAACATGCCACGTGGAAAGTTGAAATCAAAGAGTTGCCAAGGAAAAAGACACTTCTTTGGGAACGAACTAAAAAGGAAAGTAAAACAAACAAATTGAAATGGAGGGAGTATTTTAATTAGTATTGTCCTGTTACACGACGACTCCCATCTTTGTTTAGTGAATGCAATTTTTAAGATTTTGGAGATCTTCACTCATGTTTTTTTCCCATTTCTTCGTTTTTTTTTGTGGAGAGATTTATACTTTTAATGGCTTTGATTTCCTTGACAATGTTGCTTGTTTCCTGATGGAATTGTAGGGCAAGTGACAAATGCCAGAGGGAGAAAAGAAAGACAATTAATGGTGACGATTTGCTATGGGCAATGGCAACTCTTGGATTTGAAGATTATATTGAACCACTCAAGGTGTATCTTGCTCGGTACAGAGAGGTAATGTTCAGTATGTTTCTGATTCAGCTTTCTCCTTGACCCCTTGCAATGGAACATAAATTGATGGATTTTTCTTTGTGGTTGGGGTGGAATACCTGTTGGACGTATGGATTATGCAGATGGAGGTAAGTGAATGTCTAAGATAATGTCTTTGTTATCATTTCCATTGCTTGCTTTTCTTTTGCTGTGGGAGCAACTGATTCATTTGGTAGGGTGACTCAAAGGGAACGGCAAAGGCTGCTGATGGATCTTCTAAAAGAGATGGGATGCAACCTGGTCCAAATTCACAGGTACTCTTTCGTGCTCAGCTTTTTCTCTCTTTTGTCTTGTTTGGTGTCTCAAATTACTTACTGAATTTTTTTTGAAAGTACACATCCATTAATCTGCTACTTCATCATATTGTTACAGCTTGCACATCAAGGCTCATTCTCGCAAGGAATGAATTATGTTAACTCTCAGGTAATTTTTTCTGTGTACTTCATGAAGTTTAATTGCTGCATGTCATCCTTTAAGAATGCTTTATTATCCATAGAAGTCTCAATCTTCACCTGTTATATGGGGAAATAGTGTTTCAGTCTTAACCACAAAAGTGGTGGATCAACCATGATTCAAAACCCATCAGGTACAAGAACACTATGTGATTTCTTTTCATCGGTTTAAATCTTGTTAGAAAGTTAATCGGTATCTGTGTTTGTTGGGATTAGAAATATCTGGTAGATTCAGTCCGGACACCATGGTTAGGGAAAAAAGCATGTAATTGAAAGAAGAAGAGTATTTTTTTAAGATTTTTCAATTTATCAAGTTCTTTCCAAATTGACCCTTAAGCAAACTATTGCAGAGAAATATTAGTGACAAATGCTATTTCTGACTCCTACTTATGAAAAGATGGTAAGGTGGAGAGTGTCATTTTTTCAGTTCAAATATGAGTAATCCTGCTATGATATTATAATCATCCAATGATGGATAAAATTATATGAGGGATAGTAGGGGAGGTTATGGATATATTCATTCAAGACCTGGGGCCTTTATGTGATTTAACTACTACGAAAGATGCCCGGAATTTTGCCAAACTGCAAACGATATTAGCATAATTTATTAGAACTAAAAAGAAAAGTAAAATGAGGCAAATCCGTAGGTGATGTAAAGCGTGGGTAAGCCTTTTTGCACTTGCATATCTGTTTCTTCCTATTAAAACCAGTACATGCAATTTTGGAGCTGAGCCTCATTTTGTTACCTGCTTTAGATCATACATATTGCTCAAAGGACTGCTTTTTTATGTGATGTCAGACTTGCTCCATAGGTAGGTATAGCAGGGAGGGACATGTGCTGTGTCATTCAAGTGTCCAGTCCATTGTGGACTTAAGTGCAGGCAGTACAGTTTTGTTGAATACTACTACCTACCTAAATATATGCCATAACTTTAAGACATTGTGCGATACATGGGTATTGGTGAATCAGATGATTGAGAACTTGATAATTGTTCATTTGTTGCTTGAGTTTGAAAACAAATTATCATAGATAATGGTTATCTGCACTGGGAGGGGAAAGTTGCTTGTTACTCCCTCTGTATTGTATTATATGGAGGTGTTTGACTGGGTACAAAGTTTAAAAAAGAAAGAAGCGGTCACATATCAAAAGTACCCTCAAGACTTATGGTTGTCAACATGCCATGACTTTTTTATGGCTATAAACAAGTGTGTTTCATAAAGAGTAAAATGAAGTATTTAAAGCTAAAAAGTTTCAAAGTATAGAAAGTTGCTATTCTTTTAGGAACAAATTAAAAAGTAAAGATTGTCATATTAACCTCGATTTAGGACCATGGCACATATTATTTGCTTTGGCTTAACAGTCCTCATAGATTCTTCTCTTGGGCTACATCATCATCGAACCGAGCCCAAAAGCTCACCCATGTGACGTATGCACTTCACTTTTCTATTCCTTTCTGATACATGATTTGCCGTGCACCCTACTTCTAGAGCTTGTCAGTCTTCCTAACTCATCCTCATCGGCCCGCCTCCCATCATGGGTGTCAATTCATGATATAAAATGGAATAGAGGGAGTAATTCTCACTTCTTTGTATGTCTGCTGGAATTTTCATGTTTTTCCAGTTTTTCCATTTAGCATGGATTGTCCCTACTTCTGTCCTTGTTTTTCTTCTTTCTATTAATTCGTAAACAAAAGCATCTTAATGAGCCACTACAATGACGTGCTAAGGTAGAAGTGGAAATGGCTCATTAACATGTTTTGGAGTACGATTGCCTGATAACATTGATCGTTAGATGAATTAGTACAAGTAAGGAAGTTTCAGCCAAAAATTAAGGATAGTCGAGCATGATATGTTCTCTCAGTGTCCTGCCAATTCTTTTTTTGAACACCAAGCCTTTTGCTTAATGAGTAAATTCTACCTAATAGCTTGTGTCTTGTTGAGGTTTGTCATCTCAACTTGTAAGACATCCATCATGTTAGGATGACTACAGAGACGACTCTCTGTCCTTGGAGAATTCAACACAGATGAAAATGAGGGTAATCCATAAATTTTGTGTCGGCTTATGTTTGACGGCTATTTGGTAGCAATGTCAGTTGATCGATTGATTGCTCAGATCCCACCGGAACTTTTTTATGACAACCTGATATTTATTGCTCGATGTGTTTTGCAGGGTCAGCATATGATGGTTCCGATGCAAGGCACAGACTAAGATCCGATGTTCTTCGTTTTGTTTAAGATGGAGGGCTTGAAAAACTTAATTCTATATTAGATCCTCCGTATCATGGTTGATTTATTTTAGTGCTCTCCAGTATGGGCCCTGTCATATTAGAAGTCTTTGTAAATTTAGATGTTCAAGAATATTATAGACCTGATTGTTTTGTAGTAATAATGAGAACCAATTACCTAGTATTTCTTTTCTCCTTCATGTTCAATGTTTGATCCTCTCTTTGGATGAAGTTAGATATTGCCTTTTTCTTGAAAAGATTGCAGTAAGTTTGATAATGATTGAGTAACACTGCTTCTTCGGCCCGAACCGAGGAATCCCTTAGGTATGATGCAAAAGGGGTCTTGGTCTCTCCTTGACAAGAGATTTCTATGAAAAATATGAATCGGAGTTTTGAAAAAGGGGAGGTAGAGGAGCTCTTGACCGGCAGGAGGATTTATTCAATCACATAGTTTGGGCTCAATATGGCTCCCGACTTTCCCTCCGTGGGCGAACCTTGCAGAGGAACCTTTAGGTTTTCGGGGTATTGGATTTTCATCAATGTTTGCGTTACTCAAGCCGATATTCTCACTTTTGCTTCGTCCACCATCGCTCGCGCGGAGGCTTCTCTCTAAGGCAGAATGTTTCTCTATCGATGTATTTTTACATCCCATAGCTTTAACAGATTGCTTAGTCTTATTCATTTTCTGCGCAAGAGCGCTCAATCAGTAAGCTATTACACACTCTTTCAAGGGTGTCTGCTTCTAGGCAAACCTCATGATTGTCTCTCATCCCTACCTTCTTTATAGCAAAGCGGCCTTATAGACTTGATATTTAAGGCCAACAACATACTAGGGTCGACTGTACGCAACCTTTATTCCTACCTTGGGACTTGGGAGGTAGTTGTTATTTAACGTTGTATTCAAGATAAATGAAAACGAAATGAGCTTGGCAACGTGTGGATTCATATAGTTGATTTCAACTTGTTTGGAACTGTGGTGTGTTGCTGTATTTAAGAAAAATGGCTTCTGGAATGTTCTATTCTTCTAAGCTGTTGTTTATTAAATGCTGATGTGACCAGGAGTTAGATTGAGGTAGGGGTGTGCGTTCGGTTCGATTCGGTTTTATGTGTTATTGGTTCGGTTTATCAATTTTTAAATATGCAAAACCAATAACCAATCAATAAGATATTTTCTTATCGGTTTTCGATTTATCAGTTTTTGGTGCTTAACGGTTCGATTTTCGATTTAACCAATAAGAAAATACTCATAAAATAAAAATAGTAACAACTAAAATAAAAAAACAAAATCTTAGTTGCTGCCAAAATCATACGCAATGCGTTTTAGTTTACAAGAATCTTCAAACTTGAACTGAATGTTATTTCGGAAAAAAATTGAAAATCCTAATTATTGGAAGCTACTAAATGCTTCAAGCTTTCCAATACCCGAACTTTGTATTGTGTCTTTATTGCCCTGAATAGGTTAATACTTTGTGAATCTTTGAATTGTGAATAAGTACTGTGTGTATGTGTGTGTGAGAAACAGATGATTTAGATGATTTAGATTTAAATAACCTAGTAATTAATAATTTAATGAATGTCACTTAAGAATGTGTACATGAATTTCAAAAACATAAAGGTCTACACAGTAATAGATGTTGTATATGTAGTTGGTACCCAAGCAAAGAAAATAGAGTTAAGTGTAGAAAATGTTATTTGGAAGCCTGTGTAAATTGTATAGAAAATACTCTAAAGATAAAAATAGAATCAGAACCAAATAGAGAACCATATATATACATATATATATATATATATATACCCAGTTCATCTCTTCCTCTTAATCTATGTTCCTAACATCTCACTTCTTTAACCACACCCCGAAAACTTTAGTCTGGCAGCTAACACTCGTCCTTTGTCTATTTTGCAGATCTGTCGGACTATCAAGGCCAGAATTCCTAGGAATTTACAGGTTAATCCATCGTTGTTATTAAGAAATTAAGAGGCTAACCATATACTAAGGGTAATAATTTTACCGAAAATTTAATTTACATGATGTACAAAAAACATGTTAAAAAACTTTAAACATGGACATAAGAATATAAATATAAATATTTTTGGTGGGGAAAAATATGTAAATAAGAACTTACATGAAGTAACTAGGAGAGAGGTTTCCCTTTCGGGAACCCCCTTAAGATGGAATAGAAAACTTGGAGCTTTTATTCAAACACACTTAATATTGAGTTTATACAAAAAAGACTAACTTAGATAGGTTTGTTGGAAGGAAGAGTTTACACATTTCAGGTATGTTTTGAGGTTTGTTGATTTTTCTCACTCTGTCTTCCTTCTACAAAATTTACGCCTTTTATAGGCAAAAACTAGATAAAGTAGTGGTCATAAAGATTACTACGTGGCCCAGACATATGTGGCCGACACTAAAAATAAAAGATAAAGAAAGAATCTTAATAATGCAAGCCGGGTACTCATTGGGCCCCATCGTCACATGCATTATTAGTTTTTCTTCCAGACTTATTTAGACGTATACTTCAACAGTTTTTCTTTCTTTTGGAAAGTAGTAATAAAGGAAGCACTCTGACACTGATTTAACTATTACAAGACATAAAGTGGGCATCCCCACCTGACTATCTTATCTAATATATATTAGTAATATAAATATTTATATATATAACACAAATAGGAATAAAACAATAACTTAGTGTATCCTTATTGCCAAAACCGAACTGTTTACCCAATAAATTTATTTATAAAGCCAATAAAAAATCGTTAATCCAATAACCCAATACCAATAAGCCAATAATATTTTTATTAGTTCGATTTATTGATCGGTTCGATTTTTGCACACCCCTAAATTGAGGTCAATTAGCTTTATTAAAAAGTTAGGTTGAAATCATGGATCTTTTCATATCTATAGAGAATTAAAAAGGGAAAAATGTATCGTTTCCACCCCAAACTATACCCGAAAAGTCGAAGCCACACCTAAATTATACTAGTGACCTATTACACACCTAAACTATAAAAAAGTGAAACTATTTACACCCTGTCAGGCTACCACCACTTGCATGTGGTGTAGTGTTTTACACGCGCTGTTACATCAGCACCACGTCAGTAAAAAGTATCACTTTTTCATAGTTAAGGTGTGTAATAGGTCACTTATATAGTTTAGATGTGGCTTAGACTTTTCTTGTATAGTATGGGGTGGAAATGAGGCTTTTGCCATTAAAAAAAGATGAAAAAGCTTCCTTATAAGCAAATTGGCAGCATATGAATAGGCCATTTGTCACTTTTTAAGACCATGCTCCCAAATGTTTACATAATTTAGGTCCCACTTTCGCTTGTTTTCCTTTGCAAATTACATGTGAAATTGTAGGGGTGAGTTAGAGTGTGATCAGATTTTTATCCAGGTATAGAAGTAGTTTTTAAAAGGTACTCGACTCATACAAATTGCATGGTCAGTTTTAGATGTTTATGCTTTTTTGGACTTACTTTTTAAAATACGAAAATTAAAGAACACAATAAATTATCTTTATTAAACGACATAAAAACTCTATCCTTTGTATCAGTTACTTAAATCCTTTTTTTTTTTTCAAAAATAGTTGGATAAATTCATAAATTTTTAAATACTTAATTTTAATTATGTATCTTCCTTTGGTCTAGTTAATGTATTATGTATCTCAATCAAATAGTTTTCGAATGTATTTCAGTAATCAAATTATGTATTTCAACTTCAGATTTATGTATCCGAATGTTAATTATGTATTCGAGTAAAACTGAAGTAATTAACTATACATTCTTTAGCTCAAAATTATGTATCTCAACTTCAAAATTATACATCCGAATGTTAATTATGTATCCGAAAATTGCATAATAAGAGATTATTTGTAATTTAGCAAAGAGTAGGAATAGAGAGTAATGAGAAAAATTTATTTAATGTAATCTAATGAAAACCATTATTGGTTGAGATCTATCTAATTATTTCAAAATTACTATATGATTGTCTCCAAGTCTTCAAGACCTAAGCAATTCGTCACTGAAATTACTATCTCCACTTTCACTAACGAAAACCATCTTCGAGTTGTTGTTTGTGGACATTTAATCTGCTCTTTCTAACATCAAATACTTCTCAGTGAAAATAGTTTTACATTATGAATATGTATATAGTTATTTCAAAAATTAGATGAAAGTTTGTCAGTCCTTAGTTTTCTTAAAGTTGCTAATATACACTAATTGCTCTGTTCTTCCTTTGAGTTTGACATTCTTTTATTGTAAAATCTCTTAAATGTGATTGGCGTAATCCACAACAACATACCCAGCATAATCCCGCAAGTAGGATCTAAGAAGGGTGGGATGTACGCAGCCTTACCCCTACCTTGTGAAGATAGACATTTTCCGCTAGACACTCAGCTCAACTCAACAAAAGCATGATAAAATCAAGGAAAGAAAAATGCAGTCGTAAAGCATTCTCGTTGAACATAACGAAGAAGAGGAACAATAGCAACAACACATAATACAATAATCGAAACAAAGATCAGAGACAGAGATCACAACCAGTATATAAGCTAATTTGCACGGACTCTTCCTTTCAATGTCGCTTTTGGAGAATCAAACACGCACCTGTTGACATTTTTGAAGAGTCCAAACAAATACTCATAGAAGGGCCATTTATTTTGGAGTGGGCAGAGTGGTTTAAGATGAGATCATGACAGTGTTGGGCTATCCCAAAGGTGAGTTACCTTTTAGGTACGTGGGAGTGTACCATAAGCACCAAAAGATTCACTATCTTCAATGTGAACTCCTCATAGAAAAAATGCTACATAGGATCCATGCTTGGACTAAGATGAGATCATGACAGTGTTGGGCTATCCCAAAGGTGAGTTACCTTTTAGGTACGTGGGAGTGTACCATAAGCACCAAAAGATTCACTATCTTCAATGTGAACTCCTCATAGAAAAAATGCTACATAGGATCCATGCTTGGACGACCAGATTCGACAGCTGTAACGTACAGAGCTTTCACGGCAACTCAGTTATCGACAGAGCTTTATCTATCGACACCTAATACAGCTGTAATATACACAGTTCTCAGGAAAACTCAGCTTCCGAACTGCTTTTGTCCAGAACACTTCTAGTTGTAATGAATGCAAGAGACTTTAGCTTAAAAAGGGAAAAAAAAATCAAGAAAGCGGAGAGGCGAATCAGACAAAAGGATAACATGTTGATACCGTATCTGACTCTACTAGTACAATTGTAGAAAGAAAAATATGTAAAATAGGTTATATTAAAACCATAAATATCGATAATATCTTCATATATGATACTGTACAAACGAATGGTCCAAGAATGAGACTAGTAAAATGCCTCATGGGCTATATAGAAGATTATCAAAGCTAAGTGCTATCTGATAAGGGCTGGTTTAAGTGTGGATGCATTTCAACATGCTGAATCTTTCTCTATCAGGAAGGTGTATACACTGTTACTAGAGGCATTGTTGTGTGGAGGAAATTAGTATGCAACAAGGGGTGTCCTAAAAGGACATTTATACTCTGACTGGCGATTCCGGGAAGATTGGCAACCAAGGATAAATTGAAAAGATGGAGTATTGTGAACACCATAGGCTGTCCTCTATGCAACCAGTACAGTATGATGAAACAACACAACACCTTTTCTTCCAATGTCACACAACCAAGAAGATCTGGAGTCAATTAGTGGAGTGGCAGGTTATACAAAGGAATTGTATGGTTGTGTAAGACACTGCACCAGCAGAAGCAAAGGGGCTACAATTTATAGGATGACCATGGCAGCTGCTATGTACTACATTTGGAATGAGAGGAACAAAGGTGTTCTCCAGAAGACAAGCAGACCACCACAGGCTATCACAACAACAACATACTGAGTGTATTCACACGAAGTGAGGTCCGGAGAGGAGAGGGTAAAGTGGTACGCATTCCATACCACTACCTCGGATGAAGTAGAGAGGCTGTTTCCGTAGACCCCCGGCTCGGGACAAATAACAGTATACCAAACAAATAACATCAAAGCACACAACAAAGATGGGATAACACACTGCTAGATAATAAAGGAAATAAGACACCCACAAGGTACTATTCTAAACTTATCTATCCAAAATCATAGACACCACAGGCTATCACACGATTGATTGTTCAAGAGATCCACTGTCGACCCAGTCGCATGCCTATAACTGGTTGGATATCTTCAGAGGCTTAATTTCTACCCAGCAGGAGTTTAGTAGCAGGAGTTAGGAGAAAGTAGTTTGTTTACCCAAAAAAAAAAATTAAAAAAGAAAAATTCACTGAACTGAACAGAAAGATTTATCAGGCAAACCAGTTAATCATAACTCCCTCACCAAGAGAAATAGAGTTCATTTCATCTTCTATTAGAGAATGACTAAAAACTCTGATTTTTCTCCATCTAGAAAAATCAATCTAATCAGGATAAAAACTGTTAAAAACTAACTAAACTAGTAATACAAAACTCACCTTTATCTAGGTACACTTCTTTTTTTTTAAATAATATTACATAAAACAAACCTACATGAGTATAGTAAAAACTAAAAAACATAATACCAAGTCAAGAATAGGGCTATAAATTAGAAAATCGACCCGAACCAGAACCTCTCCTTCTCCGACGACGTTTTTGCATGCGCCAGAATAAGATCAGTAGACCTAACAGTAATAGCGATAAGTTTGTAAGAAAGATGAGTGAACAAGATAAGCTTTCGGATTTGTACGACAGTCGTGTACACAAATGTACGTACACACACTAACCTGTGATGGCAACACTTACAGGCACGAACCAGTGAGTAGCCACAAGCACGGGCATGTCAATCTGCAACCAAGTAAAATGAGACATTTGAAAAAAGAGAGTATAAACTGAAGAAATATTACGATTATTTGAAAAATTATTTCCGTTTGGCCATAAATTATTTTCACTACTTGGACATATTGAACTTTATAGTATATGAAATACCGGTGAAGATAGTCCCAAGAAACCAAGTGGCTATCCGATAAGAAGATGAAGCACTGACCAGATAAACTTAAAGCAGTTGACGTACTGAACTTGTTTGAGAAATAATTCTTTTCTCACGAAACTTCAAATTTTTCCAATTGAACTTCACTGCGAAAGTTAAAATATGTCTACTGTGCTCTGTGTAGATATACTCCGACTATGTTTGGACATGATTTGCTTGAAATTTGAAAAAAGATGACACTCTATTTTAAGTGAAACGAATTTCACATGGAAAAAAATTGGTCTTGTGAGTGGAAACTTGAAATAGAGATGTTAGTTTTTTCAAACTTCAAATTCTCTATTTCAAGTTGAAGTAGAAAAAACAAACCAATTTGATAGACAAATATTTATTTGAAGGAAAAAAGATCAAAAGTTTTTGAAGTAGTTTGCAAGGACAAATGTCAATGAATCAAGTTTTAGAAACAAATGATACTAAAAGTTACTTACATCATCTCTGTAAAAGAAGCTCCAGTAATTGTTTCCAGAAGAGTCGACATCCTTGCGAGTTATGTTAGATGTTACTGAAACAGGTGTGTCTATTGTAGAATTTAAACCTCTACCCAAGTCGATGACATGATAGCCAGGTAGCTTACGGTTCCTTCCTCTGACCTGTAAATTGTAACCCTTTGTTCCCCACACTTCAAACCTGGAGTCGCGTCCACATGTCAACTCCTTCCCAACAACGCTGGAATAAGTAGAGAAATTCACATCCGTTCTACGAGATGGTAGCTGATTCGTATCAGCATATAATGGTTTCTCCTGTCTAACTGAATCTGAGAAAAGCATAGGATCCTTTATATTCCTACTTGTAAAATCTAGCATTTTCTTCAATAGTCCATAACAATTGGTAACCATATGGCTGCTGTCCAAGCAGTTAGAGTCCCCGTATACTGCAATTCGACCACCAC
This sequence comes from Capsicum annuum, assembly GCF_002878395.1. NCBI lineage: Eukaryota > Viridiplantae > Streptophyta > Magnoliopsida > Solanales > Solanaceae > Capsicum > Capsicum annuum. The sequence goes on along the minus strand of NC_061119.1, from coordinate 11,472,547 downwards.
CAACCTCCAAAAGACCAAGAATAGGAGTATCTGTCTGCATTCATCAAAAATAAATTGCAAGTCAGATTAGCAGGTCAACCACCACATAAATAATACTGAGAAACGCGAAGTGTCATTAGCATAAGGGTTCTCAATGGAGTAAAATGAACTAATCTTCCAGTATCACTTTGTGCAACCTAAGAATGTGATACCAAACAATTTTATTCGTCAAAGATATCGAAAAGTGAGAACATTCCTTAGTAACGCCGTCCTCCCCTCTCACATTCCCCCAAAACAGTAGCATATCTACACACAGGAAACTCCATCTTCATTTTTAAGCAGAGGATTTTTAGATAAACCATGAAAAAAATGGAAAAAGGGCAACTTCATGGAGTTCCATCTTTTAATTTAGGAAGCTCATTATAAAAAAAAAAATAGTAGTTGATTAGAAGAACGGCCATCTCACTACAGAGAATACTCTTTTCCGTATTTCATTAGAGAGATAAACAGACTGCACTAGATTAGATCATTATATCTCCAATTTCTTTCAACTACTAGAGCCTCATGGAGTTGCTCGGTGTTCTGGAATAAGCAAAAAGAGGAAGGCTCAAAAGTCAACACACTGTTTTTAGTAAAGATTCTTGTGTTTATGAAATAAAAGAGGTACAGTAGGTGGTAACAAAAAACTCTGAACAGCCTTCAACTCACCTTGGTCATGCCAGATAAAAGGATATTTTGAGTGGCCCCGCTCTCTGAGCTATCCATAAAGGGGAAGCTGTGCAAGTATCCACCTCTTGGGAACTTCAGAATATCAGTCCCAGATGCATACCGACTCTGTTCACCATTGAGGACAAAATCGCCATTCAGAATTTTATTCCCAAATGCAATTCCAAAAGAAGCCAAAAGATCATTTAAGGCAGGAACATTGGAACCTCCAGTAACCGGGGTCCACCAGCTACGTGTATTGTCATCAAAAAACCTCATCTTTACCATTGTGTCCACATTGTACCAGTCGGCAAATACAACCACACTTAGAGCTGTATTAATGACATCATCTCTCAATTTCTTGATCTCTTCAGGGAAGTACTCATCCTCAAGATCCACCAGAAGAAGTGTACCATAGTGGCGAGCATCAAAGCATGTAAGAGGAGAGCCAAGAGTCTCAATATAGTATCCGGCATCTCTTAGCGTATCAAACATTATGTGGAAATTTGTGTGCAGATGATCCCCATGCCAATCAAGAATGTCATTTCGAACATCTAAGGAGTCCCTTGGAATATAACCAGGTGGATACTTGATACTGTGAAATTGATCCCACAATATCCGCACAGATCTTGGGGGAGTAGGAATCACTTTCAATTTCAATTGAAGGACACAGGTACTACTTCGACGGCTCTTCTCACCTGGAGCGGGTGGGCTGTAGATCTTGACAGTTACGTTACCCTCAATTACCCCAGAAAACTGAGCCCCTTCTTCTTTGATTTGCATATGCAATGCAAGATAACCAGTCCAGGGCCAAATGACATCTGAATAAGTAAAATGGACACTGAGAAGGTTGCCTTCCTCACCAGAAGGATGCCATGTAGGTGGACTTTCAACATAACCAATTACAGCCATTCCATTCAGAATAGTGGCGTTAAATATGACTGGCATGGCACCAGCATAAAGTGGTTGACGGCAAAATGGCCAAGAGTATGGGCAATCATTGTAATCAAGAAGACCTGGGAAAACGCTTGCTCGAGGTTCATAGCTCATCAAAATTTCAAAGGACTCTAACCTGTCATTCAAGTTATATGTTGAGAAGAACATCAATGTGCAATTTGGGGTTCAAACTACAAGCATAGATAAAGAACTCACAAATTAACCCTGCCTGCACCTTGCTCGTATATGTTGGGACCAGGAAGCTTTGCAGCCCCCTCAACCAGTGCTTGTTTGACACTAGCTGGATTCAGTATGTCCTTCCGCTTGTTTTCAGGAATTACACTAACAAGAAGGCATACTATACCAGCAACCACAGGACTCGCCACACTGGTGCCAGATAAGCTTTTACAACCTGTGCTAATTTTGGATCCCATTATCTCACGCCCGTATGCAACAATATCAGGCTTCACACGACCATAACTGTCAAGGACAATTCCGTGGTTACAAGTCTATGAATTGGCCGGACAAGCATAAATTATTTCTCTAAGTAGGAAAAGCAAAAAGAGCTGTGTTTTCTCTTTCATATTTCCATATCTTCCCTACAAGGTGCAAGTAGCACATATTGACGATAAAATGAGAGGTCTCTTGAGATGATTTGATCATGTCCTGCGTTGACCTAAAGATGCACTAGCCCATAGGTTAAAACCATAGTGAGAGAAGGTGCTAAAAGAGCACGAGGCTCTCGGAAAATATGCAGATTTTGCGAAAGAAAGACAAAAAAAGAAAATTCGCTGACACCAATTCGTTTGGAAATATATTCCAGTCATACTAATATGTTTACTTTAGGTCTTAGGCTCTCTAACTTCCAGTATTTCTCATTTCTATTTCTTCTTTATGTAATGTTGGGAATATGGCCAGCAAGGATTCATATTAGTTGACCCCATCTTGTTTGGGCATGAGGCGTACTTGTTATATTTACATATCATCTTCCTCTCTTCCTTTTTTTCACCTTAGGAGGGGAAAATTTTGAATAGAGTATGCATTCTGTACTAATTGTTTTTTAATATTCATCCATAACTATTTTGCCATTTACCATCAAACAGTTTTCCATCTCTGAACTAGAGCGAAAAAAACATCAAAACAATGGACTTAGAGAGCTCATAGATGGCATGTCTCTTTTACAAGATCTGATCTTCAAGGAACATGTAGTTCTTTTATTTCCTTTTCCCCATAAATGAGGCTTGGAACATCCATTCACACCTCTAACTTTATACCTGCTCGTGCATATAATGATGAAACTAATTCCAAGAAGACAGGGAAGACTAATGCTAAAGAAACCTATACCCAAGGCATAATATAGATAAGCAAAGAACGAAGAGTGTTACCCATGAGGAAGCTCCCAGGTACTCATGCCACGAGAAGAAAAAGAGGCTATATGATCATTGTAATCAATGCCACCAACACCAATAACATCACTTTGATCTGCTGGATTGTTTAGAGTACCATACAGTGGTCCGTCATTCCCGATAGCTGAAACCATTATAATATTGTTTGCTGTAAGCTCCCAAACCTAAAAATAAGTCAAATGTCATCAATACAAAACTAAAGCTTCCATCCCTACTGCTTATTCAAAATTTGTCCCTGACAAGTCTAACAACTGAGAGTCTCTACTATTGAATTGCACGCAAAAGTAACGATGTTACCCTCATTCTTGGGACCTTCATGAACATGGCACAGTTTCCACAATTAATAAAAATGTGCAAGTGTTAGCTCAGTGGAAGTGCTATTCTAACTGGTGAAGGACCAAGCAGGTAAACACAAAGCAGTATTCACATATGGAATTTGTACTTTAATCAAAATTCATGTAAGCTAACTAAATAAGACCAGAAACTACGAATTCTCATTGGATCTTGGTTCTCCTAAATAGTGATGGCTATTCACTTCAATCTCACATGCACTATTATGTCCAGCAGCAGTGGAGACTTATCATTCAGATGCTGACAGTTGGAACCAAATTACTAATAAAACTGAGACTAATAATGGCACAAAATCTTAATTCCGATTAATGCAGCAGCAAAAAAAATGCATTCATGCAGGAGATAATACACGCCCCAAGCATCATACTATTTTACAGGCGCAGATTACAATTTAATTTGACATGCACATCACTAATCACATTGGTAGAAGAAGAAATATTGTAGTTGTTCAAAAGCCACCATGGATTGTGAAAATATTGCAGCAAAATTAAAATTTGAATTGTTCAATGACTTTGAAACTATGTTCAGTAACTGATTTGAAATCTTGATCAATGTCCAAGTGTTTAAATTACTATGGAAGTGTGTTAAAACATTTTCAGATGCCCAAAATGGACTGTGCAGTAAACATTATGACAGAGGGTACTGAAAAACCCAAATGGTCAATGACCTCACCTTTTCCACAAAAGGGAGATCTAAATAATCAGGCCCGCCAATACTCAAATTCAACACATCCATATTGGTTGCAATTGCATAATTGAATGCATCAAGAAACCAAGACGTGTAAGAGACCTGCAATGAGCTGAAGACACAATTATCATAACCTTGACAGGAATTTACAAAATTAACACAGCATGATCCATCTTTTTTTCTTTTCGGGTGAGTAATACAAAACGATCCATCTTTTTTACCACTTTCAGAAGCATCTAGGACAAGAAGGTCCAAATAAAGTCTTTGTCATCTTGTATATGTGAGGATAAGGAGTAAAGGCTCAAATGTATACTCTCACCATTTTATTGTAGATAGATTCAGTTTTAACAACATTTTATGACAATATTACTAAAGCACAATAGAGTAGAGCCTGAATAAGAACTTTTACTCAGTCCAGCTGAACCAACTTCTTTCACACTGAAAACTGATCCGTAGGAAGGACCCCAACACTTTGGAAGATATCTTGAGAAAAGGGTTTTAGCACTGGTGTATCTTATATGAGCCAAGTTTATTCGAAGTACCCCAATGGGCTAACACCGTCTGACTTCCGGGGTGTCTTGCCCGAAGTAGGTGAGATGCTTTATAGCGACTAGATATGTCATCCACGTCCTGATGCAACACCTTCTACTTGCAGACAACTATTGGGAAATCTCAAGACAGTTAAGGCCTGCTTTACATCTAGCAACTATATATTGAGAGGGCTTGCTTTTTAATCATGGGAAGCCATTAGCACCAACAAGCTCCCATGATCATCAAGCCAGGCTAGTAGAGTCACCAAATCATTGATATCAAGTCTCAGACTGCATACATCGTTGGAGTATAAAGATAAAAATTCATTACCTGTGCATCTGTGAAAACACGGAAAGCATATATTTCTGTGTCAGGAGCAAAACCAAGACATTCTTCATCCTGACCAGCAATAACACCAGCCACAAACGTCCCGTGTCCTAGATTGTCATTCAGTGTATCTTCATTGGTCCAATTTGTGCGTTCCTGAAATATTTCAGGTATCAACCCCATGTATGCTAGTAATAGGGTCCCAAAGTCAACCCCCATTTATGTTGATAATAAGGAAAAGATGGCCCCCAAAGAAGAACATTACAGAAACAGACCCAGTGTAATCCCACAAGTTGGACTTAGGGAGGGTGGTGTGTAGCAGCCTTACCCCTACTTTGTGAGGGTAGAGAGGTTGTTTTAGATGATCCTCTGCTCAAGTCAGGCATATCAAAAAGAGTATGAAAGGGAATACAATAGTAAAATAAGCCAGTTAAAAAGATAATGAAGAAAAGAACTGTGGCACCAAAAAGATGTACATTAAACATATATAAAGAATGTATGTAAATGCATTCGCTCAAACAGCGATGGATTAAAATAAAGCATTTCTTTAATACAAGCAAATAAATAAATAAATAAATAAAAAGAAAAAAAACTAAATACCTTAATATTGCGGAAGTGAGGGTGATCTGCCCGTATACCTGTGTCAAAAATAGCCATTTTCACTTTAGCACCAGTGTAGCCTCTCGACCAGAGTGAATCTGCCCCAAAAAGGGATGTGACTTGAGATTTCTACAAAATAAAAATGCAAAGGAGACAAAATAAAGTTTATCAAGACACAAGTTCTAAAGAAAAGTTTAACCTTATGTTTATTTTAGAAGTGCTTCCAGAAAAGTGACACTATGCATTCAACAACTAATTCTTTAATATCATATCCAATTTCATTTAAAAAAAAAAATAATAATAGAAGGCAGAGGTATAGGATCAAATGGCTTAATCTAATTCCTTCTCCCTCCTACATTACCCAAAGGACCACGATAATCTTACCCTATATTTCGTTAAACAATTCGATTTTGAGATATATGTTTGTTTGAAGCAAGTATATGCGGCCCAATTTTAATTTTCAACATTCTTCGTAATGGAAGTACCTAACCAACCTGATATATAACTTTCCCTAGCAGTCACCTCATGTGAAAAGGCGTACTCATACCAAGTAGGATAGGCACAAAGCAGTACACAACCCAAGTAACACCAACATATGGGCCCCTGACAGAATACAATGCACAGGGTAATTATCTGTCTCTTAGAGGGTGTTTGGATTGGCTTACTTTAAATGTTTTTGGCTTTTAAGCTCTCATTTTATTTTTGGGAGTGTTTGGGATTAGGCTAAAAAGATAACAAAAATAAGCTAAAAGCCGAAAGTTTTGGGAATTCCCAACTTAATGGCTTTTAGCTTTTAGCTTATAAGCTACTTAAAAAAGCAGATCCAAACACCTCCCTATACACCTGTATGCATGTTTTTCTAACAAGACATCTACTTGCACTTAAAACCTTAGTTTCTGTCGAGAAGGTCCTTCAAAGAGCCTAACGAGAGAAACACAGCAGGGTGAATACTGTCAATAACATAGGTATGCAAAAATATGCACCTAAATAAAAAGGACAAAGTCTTCTTTCTTTCCTAATGAACCGACACATATATCTTAGGAAGAAACAATTTTTTACCAAAGCAGAAGTCGTATATCAGTGGACAGGGATACGCAATTAATCATAAGGGATCTATCCTTCAAAGACCTCCAAAACGCAGTGTGACAAATAAACTACTATAAGTAGCATAGGATAAGCCAAAACATCATTAGACCAGGAATTTAAAGCAGAAGGCTCGAACTATTCAGTTTCAGGTGAATCTCTCCGTTTCTCCCTTTTTCCTCCTCGCATCAAACACATACATTCACTGGTTGGCCTTCCGCAGAGCAAAACCAGAAGAAATAATCAGTTGGACATATATACTGCTTTGTTTCACATTTAATTTTTTAAGAAAGCCTCATCACTTTTAGCTACCGCAAACACAGAGGTATAAAGCAACTATGTTAGTCTACCAAATTTTTTTCTAAACAAGAGCAAATAATGAGTTTATAACAATCTCCAGAATACACTGCCATCTCTCCAGAAAAAGTGAAGCTAAAAAAGACATAGGGACTCTAACCCGAGGCATCGAGTAGCAAACCAGAGGAAAACTATGTTTATAAGATTCTATTGCAGCAATCACTTCAAATGCCAACTCTTTATCTCTTTAGCGCCTTTCCTTAAAGTTCCTTAGAAAAGCAAAAGTTCTATTCCTTAAATTTATAATGCTTTGGACTTCAAAAATGATGCCAATTATAGAAGAACAGATCCAGGGTAAGACTCAAAAAAAGATAAAGACAACATTAAAATATATAAAGTGGAGACTATTTCCTAAGAACATATACCATGCAGTGTGGTTGATCCTACCATATGTCAATCATGAGAAGTTATAGCTGGAGCAACATCAGAATTGTTCTATCGGTGACCTTTATGTCATGACTTCAAGGTGTAGGAAAAGCCTCTTTGATGAAAGGCAAGGAGAAAGCAGTGTAAATATACACCCCCTCTCCCTATACCCCTGCATTAGTCATGGAGCACTTTGTGCATGCTTAATCTCTTTAATGCATTGCTACAAACAAAGCTTAGCAGCACCCAAGGATATGTCCTAGTGGTCAATGAAGTGGGTTGGGAGCCTGAGGTCTCAGGTACAAATCCCAGCAGAGGCAAGGAACACTAGGTGATTCTTCCCATCTGTCCTAGCCTTGGTGGACGAGTTACCTGATATTTGTTGTTGGTGGAAGGTGGCAGGTATCCTGTGGATTTAGTCGAGGTGCGAAAGATGGCTCGGACACCACGGTTATCCAAAATTTAAAAAAAAAATCTCAGCAAATTCACATGTAACAAAGCACAAACTCATCAAAGTTGTACCTGCATCAGTAGTTCTCTTTTCCAACTAATCTTCATGTTACTTGTGTTGGCCACTGCATAGTTTTGATCTTCACTGAAGGACATCGCTGTAAAAATCTTTCCAGCCCTCTTATTCTCATTTATAAAAGCCCCAATCTTTTCATTCTTCTCTTCAAGAACTACCCTTTGATAGTTCAAATCCAAAGAAACATCCTTTACAAGAACCAATTTTCTAAAGTTTTCTAACAGAAGTTCTTTCACAGACTCCTCAATTGCCACCAATCCAAAGTCTGTAGGAAACCTTGCGGCAGGATTTTTTCTCTCAATCCATTCCCACCCCTTTAATTTCACATTATTTTGCAGATAATTGTGGAGATCTTCAGCCTCCTTATAATGATGGAATCGAACAATATAGTTTCTTCTAAAGGATTGTTGCCTCCAGTGGTGTTGGTAGTCATTAGGGCCAGCAGTAGTATATGGCTCGGATTCCGTTGATGTAATCAATGTAAGGGTTTGGTTTTGAGGGCTCCTCGAGAGGTGATAAGAAATAGAAGGATACAAGCAGCTGAGAGTATACGAGAGAAGGAGGAAGATAAGAGAGTGTGTGAAGACTGATCTTTGAGGAGTTTGGGGCATGTTACAAGAATGAAATGTCCCTCATCAAAGCACAGAGGAACGCTTAAAGATTTTCCCCTGTACTCAAACACAATCAATGTCCTCTTTTAGTGCAGCAACGATGCAAGTCACAATTGTTTGCTTTAATGGAGATCTAATGATCCCAACTGACTGATAACTACTACTCAGCAAAGCATCGTCAGCCTTTTACAGTAAAATGTCCACTTCAACCAGTAAATCACAACCGTATGATAAATACAAGCTGCTTTCCTCCCGTCTAAAAAACTTGAGATCCTGCACTCTTTAAGGCTGCAGAGAAATTCACATTAGTTTGAAACAATTCCAACAAGGAAATAAAATACATATGGTAATGGAATGCAAAGTCAAGATAAAGTGATTAATTGAAAAGAAGAAACATAATTATGGCCTAATTCAAGATAAAGTGATTAATTGAAAAGAAGAAACATAATTATGGCCTAATTCAAGATAAAGTGATTAATTGAAAAGAAGAAATATAATTATGGCCATCAAGCGTATCTAGCATACCTTTTCCATACAAAACGTTATCTTACTGAATTAGCACATGTGAAAAGTTTACCTTTTTGTTTTTTGGTACTGGAAAGCAACTAGACGCACTAATCAGCATTTCATAGAGCATGATTCAGCATAAATGTCTCCGATATTTCAAACCTCCACCGAAATGTTGGGGAGAAAAAAAAAATATCTCACCAAAATGACATAGTGGAAAACCAAAGTCATAATATGTAATTTCACCATGTGTTTAGACTTCTTTGTCACTACTTCATCTGAGGTAGTGGTATGGATTGCGTACACTTTACCCTCCGCGGACCCCACTTTATCGGTCGGACTATCCTGGGTATGTTGTTGTTGTTATCTAGACTTCCTTGACAGTGAAGTGGCCTCAAAATAAGTGCCCTAAAAATTGTCATGTTTTGACAACCCAACTCTTGATAAAATTGCTCTTCCGAGCTCTCACACACTCTATCTTTCACTTTCCAAGAGATGATGACGCCAATAACCAACTCAAAATAATTTATTACTACAACTATCAGTCAAGAAATGACACCAATACAAACAATTTAGCAGCAGTAACATATTAATTCAAAAAGAATCAGCTAAGTGTCTATCAGCTATATCACAATCCCAAACTAGCTAAGGTCACTCCACTACCTTTTTGTCTAATAACCAAAGTGTCCGGGCAGCTTGTGCACACCCCGACTAATTCTACGGAATGCCTGCCACCTCCCACCAGTGAATTGTACTTTTTGTCTAATAACCAAAGTGTCCGGGCAGCTTGCACACACCCCAACTAATTTCACGGAATAATTGTCACCTCCCACCAACAACACGTACTAGGTAACTCTGCCACTTAGACAAGGGCAGATAAGAAGAAATCACCTAGTTTTTCTGTCTCCATTGGAGTACCACGTCACTCCACTACATTCAAGCCTTTTTGGGATTTGGGGTTTAGCTATATGAATTTTCCACATCAATTTCATTCCCAAAAGATCAGTTTATAATTCCATTATCAAAAAAGATCACATTTTTATAACACTCCCAAGAAAAAGAAAAAAACTAAATTTACAAAACCTGATCAAATATTACAAAATTTAGCTAAAAAATATGCAAATAACAAGCACAAACACAATCCTGATCAAAAAATAAAATTAAAATGAGATTTAAATGGTGACGAAGAAACACCTGAAGAATCCTTAGTACTGCAAGGATTTTGTCGAGGTGGACAAAAGTTGGCCCGAACACCATAATTATCAAAAAAGAAAAATGTTGTAAGGTGGCACGTATCTCATAGATTTAATGGAGATGCACGAAAACTGATCCGATCGCTACAATTATAAAAAAAAAAATATATGGAAAGTTAGATATGTGTTTGCTGTTGTAAGGTAAATTTAATCGAGATGCGCAGAAGCTAAACGGAAAACTACAGTTATAAAAGAAAAAGGAAAGAATATGTAAAGTTTGATGATTTTACCGGTGACTGGAAAATGGGGATTTTGAATCTTGAATCGCTCTGCTCTATTTTTCAATCATGTGTTGGACTTTTTGAATTTTGACTTAATCACATTTGTTAAAAGTTTTAAATTGTTGGTAAAATGAAATGGAGAAAGTAAATTCTCATAGAGGATAATAGAATTTTGACAGTTTAGATATGTACATTATTTCGTCATTTTCGTATGGTTGTTAACAGCCCGTTCGAATAAAATTGAAAGAATACTTTTTTGTTTCTATAATGAGTTAATTGTTAGATTTTGGCACATATATTAAAAAAAAAAATAAAGATATAAATTTATCATATTTTTCTATTTTCACCCTCTTCAAAAAATAAAAACTGTTTTTTCATTTTTATCTTCTTAAAAAAATAAAGACACATGATACATCACTCCCAATGTATATTTAATGGAGGATAAATTTGGAAAAAATTTCAACATTTACCTTGAATTGTGAACTATTCACTTATTTTGAAACACTAAAATTGCCCCAACAATTCACTTATTGTGAAACGGAGGGAGTAACTTTTTAGCTTAAGGGGTCGTTTGGTAGAATATATAAGAACAATGCTGAATAGAATGTATTAGTAATGCTTGCATTAGTAATGTTGGTATTAATTGTGCTTGCATTAGTTATGCTGATATTATTTTTTATACACTGTTTGGTTTAATGTATTAAGAATAATATATATTGGTATAATTTTTATAAGAAAATATTTATTGACAAAAATACCCTTTACCCTTTTCTTTTTTTTTGTTCTTTTATTAGAACAGATCAAGGAATTGGATATTTTAAGCTTGTTCCGTCTTCTTCATCTAACAATAAATTTTCAGGCTTCAAATCTCTATGATAAACACCACGACTATGACAAAAATCAATTGCAAATATCAACTGTTGAAAATAACCTCTTGCATTAACTTCCCTTTAGTTGCTTTTTCGAACAATTCACCGTCTTTAACAAACTCCATAGAAATATATATATTCGTTTTGCTTGCCATAACTTCATGAATAATATTTGGATGTTTAACCATTTTCATGACGAAGTCTCAAACAAGTCAAAACTTCAATCCCAAACCCTCATCCCCCATATTCATAACCTCCAAAATAAAGAATCCAATTTCAAATCTATACCTAATAATCAAACATTCAATTCTAGTGGAGAGGGAAGAAAGGAAGAAGGTGCAGTGAATATTACCTTACTTTTCCATGACTAATATGTTAAAAAAGAAAACAGAAAAAAACAGAGGCAAAGTGAAGAGAAGGCAAGGCAAAGCGCAGAGAAAATGACAAAGTATTTTAGTAAGGATTTAAGGGGTAAATTTGTCATTTAACAAGCTAATACATGTATTAAAATGCTTTGTATTATTAATACCTAGAAAATGGTGGTGTTAGTAATACATTACTTAATACACAAAAGAGTGTGTAACTAATACAAACATTAGTTATGCATAGGCTAAAAAAATGAACCAAACAAGGTATTACTAGAACACAAGAATAATGTATGCATTAAATTTTTTAACACACTCTACCAAACGACCCCTAAGTGATTAAAAGCTTAAAATAAGTGCTTATAAATTAAACAGATAAGTGTTTGGATAGAAGTGTTGAAGCTAGAAAAAAGTTGTTGATGCGTTTGGTAAACAAGTAATGCGATGTTAAACACTTTTTTGTTGTTAAATGACTTAAATGTCCTTAAAGTTGTTAACGCTATAAATAAGGTAAATTATTTATAATTTTTAATTTTAAAATAAAATTTTTAATTTTAAAATAAAATTTTTGAACAAACCTTCGATTAATGATGGATTCGATGAAAACAAAGAAGAAAGTTGAAGAGGAAATTGGAGGGAAGAGATAAAGCGAAGTGGCAAAGAGAAAAAGAAAAAAACTATATATTTAAGGGCTACAAGTTTAGGATATTGTTGGAATTAGAAGAAAATACAAGGGATAAAAAGGTAAATATTTTGGTCAAACCTAAAAGAATTTTAATCTAAAAAGTAAAAAGTCTGGGGTACTCAGCTTCTCACTTTTTGATTCTTTTAATCAGTTTTTAGCTTTTTTTAAGTACTTTTTAGTTTTACCAAACACCTTAAAAAGCTAAAAAAGAGATTAAAAGCTGGTTTGACCAGATTTTAATCCTATCCAAACGGGCTCTAAGTTTTATTAGTATTAAAAGATAAATTTCTAATAGAATTTATTTTTTATAGCTTCTCATCCGTTGTTTGGTATCGATATTATTTTCTCATATTCAGGATTCAAACATGAGATCGTTGGTTAAGGGAGGAGCAGCCCTGCACCATATTCTTTGGAGGTCAATTTTTTTTAAAAAAAGTTCTCATTCGATGTTCGATACCCAAATTTTAATCTTGATATATCTGATATGCATAATTTATCTATATCTATAATTTATATCTATATCCATAATCTATATCTATATCTATAATATATTAAAAATGTAAAAAACCTTAGAAATATCGTTTGAACTTTTTGTCCTTCATTAAAAGTCTTTGTTTTAGACAAAATTGTTATAAATATATCATATATAGTGAATGTCTACTTTACCATATATAATAAATACCTACTTTACCATATATTGTGTATGTCTATTTATGAAAAAGTTACAAACTCCAAGGTTAGTTTTCCCCTATAAATAAAAGGATTTTGCTTCATTGTAATTCATCCATCAAGAGAATCCCTCAACAATCCCTCAAGAGAAATAACAATAACTTTCTCTTCTCTCTCTACTCTTTTTCTTTGTTCTTTAGTTATTTCATAACATGTTATCAGCACAAGACTCTGTCAACCAAGGTAAAGGTAATTTCAAGGTTAGTAATTCCTTATGTTATCTGTCTTTTGCTACTAATAATATAATTATTGTTGAATTTGAGAAAAATAATTAGTTTGAAACCATTTATGTTTTAAATTGATTCCTCAAGAACAATATTATCAAAATTGATGATAATATATTGGGTTTAATTCCCATCGATTTATGTCTAAGATGCCTTTATATGGGTAAGACGTTGAGTTTCAATCTCAATGCACATATTGATGATATGATGATGGCTAAGGCAAAATAATGTAATTTTACTGAAAAGTCATGAAATATATCCCATTGAATATGCTCCATTCTATGAAGTGAATATGGTGGCAATAAATGTTAAGTCTGAAATATGACAACTTACTTCATTCTTGAAGTGTATGTGATAGTAGTGCATAATATGTCTGAAAGAAGATAAGTGATTGAATGCACGAATATACGTGTGGAGGGACGATATGATAATGATCATCAAAAGTGATGATATTTTCACACGCATATTATGATCATACGATATGTTAGAGAAAAATTCTCTACATTATATGTATGCCTCGATTTGCTCCTGAAATAGCAATATCATGAAAGAGGTTATAAGCTATCAAAATTTGATAGACTTAATGCACGATTATATTCCATTCGTGGAAAATGAGAATTTCGATTGTTTCAATACAAACGTGCATTTGATTGTGATGGCATCACAACTCACTTCCGGGTGAGGTAAAATAACTAAGAAGAGTTATGTTGAAATCTACTTCTGAAGTAGTAGATCTGAAATTTATTCACGTAATAGTAAATCTAAAATTTACTAAAGTAAAAGGTGTGTGTCATGGTAAACTTGGAGTTTGCTAGAATAAAATTTCATAAATTGACATGAACGATTGCGACATCTCAAAGATGTGCATATTGAGTATTGAGCATATATTGAAGAATTAGAAAATTCTTCATTACTTTAATGTTGCTTGTTCTCATGATAAATTGGTTGGACCAACTAATTTTGGGATTGGATTCCTTAAAATCTGAAAAGTGTAAAAGGTGAATATGAGCCCGTTCACTATTCATGTGATCTATTAAGTTGCATCGATATGAGATGATCATTTGTACTTTTACTGTCAACCTGTAGTTTGATATTCATAAAGTTGTTTGCTCTATAAAATTGAGTTAAGAGCATAACTTCCAGATTGTGCAATCAAGACAATTAATCTTGATGGTGGTGGTTTAACATTAAATGCCTTCGATAAATAGCTAAACAGTTGTTAATGAGAACAAAACTTCTATGTGTTGGTTTGAAATATGATATGCACTTGTATGCATTAGACTAATAAATTATGATTATTTCTTCCCTCTCAATTGGTTCAAGGTCAGGAACCAACTATTCCATCTAATAATTTTGATGTGGGGTATATGATTGATGAATATACCATGATGCACAAAGATGGAGGATGTACGTTAGTTTTTCTAACATAAGGGGGAGAATATAAACAGTTATGAAGTATGTTAGGAATTATCACAGATCTTCATTCAAAAGATAATTCAAGTCAAATGCCGAAAGCATCTCATATTTAAGCTGCAAGTACTCCTATTTGTGTCCTTAAAGGACAAAATCTATGCATGCGTGAAGCGTGGTAGATCAATCGGTTCTAAATGAAATAATCCTTGAAAAGGAGAAGGAGAAAATAATCATAATTAGAAAGCAATGTGCTCTTGAAGAGCCTACGATATAACACTTCATGAAACCTTATGATAGGTTCAGGTACCTGAAAATAATAAAGTAATGAGATCTCAAAATGTTATTTCACATTGCGAACTGATACAAAATAAGAAATCGTCAACGATATCTTTGATACAATATTGGCGTAATATTGTAAAAAATTATGAGGATCTGAATTCTACGTTAACTTAAGCATGCTGACATAGAAACATTTATCAAGTGACCTGAAAGAATGCATTTTGGTAAACGTGAAACTTATTTGATTTATAGTCCAGATACTTGAAGATGTCACACTTGACATGTTGGATATTGTTACTTGACAAACATCCATATGAAAATTCCTAAGGGATTCAAAATGCCTGAAGCATATAAAGTTTCTGGGAAACTTTTTATTATCCTCATAAGATATAATTTGATGATTTGAGTATCATTAAAACTCTTGGAGAGTTTTCAAAAGCAATAGAGTATTTGCTTAAATGAGAAACATGCAAAAATTAAATAAGGATCCATTTCGACCTCAAGAAAATAATGAGGAACTCCTTGGTTATGAAGCACCATATCTTAGTGCAATTGATGCACTAATGTATCTTGCAAATACTACAAGGCCTGATATAGCCTTTTTTTAGTTAATTTGTTAGCAAGTTTTCAGTCCCGATCTTATTGTTCATGCTGATTTTGGGTACTTATCTGACCTACATAAAGCTCGGTCTCAAATACGCTATGTGTTCATATGTGGTGGTACTGCAATATCTTGGAGATATATAAAGCAGTCTATCGTAGACACTTCATCGAATTATGCTGAGATAATAACTATTTATGAAGCAAGCTGAGAATGTGTATGGTTGAGGTCCATGAGACATCTCATTCGAGAAAAATGTGGTGTGAAATATGACAATCTACCCAAAATTTTATACGGAGATAATGCATCATGCATAGCACATCTTAATGGAGGATTCATAAAAGGAGATAGAATGAAGCACACTTCATCAAAGCTTTTCTACATACATGAGCTACAAAAGAATAGTGATATCAACGTGCAACAGATTCGTTCAAAAGAAAATGTGGCTGATTTATTCACCAAGTCTTCTCCAATTACAACTTTTAAGAAGATGGTGCATAAGATCAGGATACAAAGGTTCAAGGATGTTCTCATTAGGGGGAGTTAATACGCGCTGTACTCTTTTTCCCTTATGAGGTTTTTTCCTACTGGGTTTTCCTTGTAAAGTTTTTAATGAGGCAGCCTATATGTGTATTTTTTTTCCTTCACTAGATTTTTTTCCACTGATTTTTTTCTAGTAATGTTTTAACGAGGCACATTATCTATCAATTAGACATTCAAGGGGGAGTGTTATAAATATACCATATATAGTGAATGTCTACTTTACCATATATAGTGAATACCTACTTTACCATATATTGTGTATGTCTATTTATGAAAAAGTTACAAACCCCAAGGTTAGTTTTCCCCTATAAATAAAGGGGCTTTGCTTCATTATAATTCATCCATCAAGAGAATCCCTAAATAATCCCTTAAGAGAAATAAGAAGTGTCTCTCTTCTCTCTCTATTCTTCTTGTATCTGGTTTATATTTCATAACAAAAATCATCCTTTCACTATTTTTTCCTAATATTTGAGAGTTGAAAATCAATTAAATATATTTATGGTAAAACCTTTCCTTATTAGAAGTGGTCAGAATTAATGACAACTAATATTTTTTTTATTAGTTTAAGAATTCTAAATCAACTAAATTTAATTTTAAGAAGATTTAAAAAATCTATAAATCTACATCTAAAATATATTAAATCCATTAACCACTTGAAACTTCTTATGGTAAAATATATATGTGCTTACAATAAAACATATGTTTTGAACTTTTTGCACTTCATTAAAGACCTTCATATTAGATAAAATCATAAAATTTTAAATAATTAAAAGTTACACATGCGAGTCACGTGTTTATTTTAAAATATAAGAAATATTTTATTGAAATATAAAAAATAAAATAAATTATTTGTAACACCCCGTATTCAAGTACATGTATTGGCATATTCAAGTACGTGTATTGGTCTTATTTATATGGAATTAATTTTTTTTATTTTATTTATATCGAAATTTGCCCGTTGATGGTTTCATGCGAAGGTTATTGAATAAGCTTTCCAACGATATAAAGATTTTCAAAAATGGATAGGTTTCGGATATAATCGAGCACGTTCGAAACTATGAAACGGTGGCCGGGATATTTGGGAATAGTAAATGTGCAGGAAAATTTCCTGCACACAAACTACTGAGGCCAGCCGAATTTTTGGATCAACTTCAAACGATTATAACTTCCTTAATATAATAAACTGGGAGATCTGCGACCTATGAAAAGAAAGATCTTTGAGTCTTCTTTCCAATGCAATTGGTTTCATCCAAATCCAACGTCTGAGTAAGGAGTTATACTTGTTTTACTTCAGCCTATCAAAATAGATTTTTAGGGTTAACTTCAAATGACCATAACTCCTTGTACAGGACGAACTGGGTGACCTACTTTATATGAAATGAAACCCCTTTGAATTATCCTTCCAATGATACCAGTTTCACCCAAATCCGATAGCGGAGCAAAGAGTTATGGTCGATCTACTTTAACTTATCAAAACAATCCACCAAATGACAGATTTGACATTATTTAAATTTTAAAGGCATTTTGGTCATTTTCTATTATATTATGTAAAAACTCATTTTCATCATCAATCATTGATAAAGAACAAACCCTAGCCAAATTTGACCTTTAAATTACTTTTGATTCAACCGTATTAATTCCAAAGTAATCCGGTAACTGCGTTTGTCATATCGGGAGCTTCGAACAGCACCTATTATTTGTGCAAACAGGATTGCATAATCAAGAGGTGAATTCTAAGGTATGAATGTTGTTTGCCTTTGTTCTTTTCCATATGTATATGTGTGATAGAGAATTATATATATTGGATGTTATTGAAAGGTGATGGAAATAGAGTTATGGACTATTTTGCATAGTTTGGCTGTATCGAATTGTGGAAGGTGGATATGGTAATTAAGTTATGGAAGGTGGATATGGTGATATACTATTGAATTGATGATTATTTATGTCTATGGCTCAATTTGGTTTAATGGATTGGTTGGAAGGATAAATGAATCCAAACTTGATATTGGAGGATGTTGTATGAATATGCATGGCATGTAAATGTAATTGGAGTATAAGAGGGTTAAAGTGACACCCTTTATGGTGTAATTACGGCTTACTACTTAACCACTAGTTTGGTGAATTCAAATAATTGAATTGTGACGTTTGGTTGCTAATACTAGATTGCTATATATGTTCATTGTAGATAAGTAATCCAAAAATACGGGAAGTCCATTTGGGACTAGTATTGAAGGTTGACATTCAGGTATATAAAGCATACTCTATACCATATCTTTGGCATGAAAGTGAACAATTATTCTATTAAGAAAATTTTCAAAGTTATTCAATAACATGTGATCCATAATGGTTTTGTATGATGTCCTACGTTACCAATGAACTTGTTTCCACCCTACAAGATGTCAAGACATTCCAATACTTACTTGTTTTCCAAATCTTACATGTTTATTGCACTAATGAATGTCAGAAGGTATCCGGTTACTCAAACAAGATCCATGTGCTATTAATTACTCCAAAACGTTTCATTGATATACCAATAAGTTCTTACTTCATTATTATGGCATTGATGACTCCAAAACACTTCATTGATGTGCCAATGAGTTCTTACTTCATTGTTATTGCATTGATGGCCTATTTATATGTCTCTTATTGATGTATCATTGTTTCAAAGTATCAAAAATGCGGTGGCGACCGAAATAACAATCTCAAAGATTAATTGAACTAAGTGATGGAAGTTCTCTCTTATCGGGTGGTATCCCAGGGGCATAAGCCTATCATGGGTCGATCCCTATTTATGTGTTTACGGGTGGTATCTCAGGGGCATAAGCCTATCATGGGTCGATCCCAGTTGATATGTACTGGAGGCAGCCTAATGGTCACAGTACAGTACAGTACAGTAATGATTACAAAGATGATAAGAACGAAGGTAAAGTGATTGAATAAATACAATGTACAGGTTGTCACAAGTTCTAGTAAGTGTGGTCCACTCCTATTACGATTTATTCACTTGTTTCTGATTTCTATTGAGCTCCTATATCATATGTGATTATCTACAGCTTTACATACTCAGTACGTATTTCGTACTGACGTCCCCCACAGGGGACCTGCATTTCATGCTGCAGGCACAGGTACCTCAGCTCATACACCGCACAAGTAGGAATCAGGATATCCAGCTGCTTCTGGTGAGCTCCAGTTTCCTTCGGGGCTTTCCGTGTCATATCCAGTCACTTTTGGTATTGTATAGAAGTTAGTTATATGGTGGGGTGTGTCCCAACCTTAGTTAAACTCTGTGTATTGTCTAGAGGCTTTGTAGACCTAATGTACAGTCAAGGTGGTGTTTTGTTAATAGACGTGATGGCTCCAACGGCCAAGTATTGTATATACATATATATGTGGGCTCGAGCGGTGATTATTTCCTTTTATATGCGACATGATGTTGTCCGAATTTCGGGTTGTCATAGAGGTATGCATGGGAAGTATAAGGTTCTGAGTTGGTTCTCCCGGGCCTCCTTGGTTACGGGTGCCAGTCCTCCCCAATAGGATTTGAGGCGTGACATTATTATTTCATTAAAAATAAATATCAATATTTATTGATAATGGTTGAGATAGTTTGGAAATATAATAGTGGTGTGATAATAGGTATATGTAGCTAATAGTATAGTGGTGATGGTTGTGATAGTGAAGGTGGCTAGTGTCCATTGCTGGTAGTAAAATTGGTTAATTAAGCCAAGCTACGGAAAGAGAGGGATTCAAATTCTCGGTAAACAAAAACCTACGTAATAGTTCCACTGCTACATCTAGTGATTGCCAACGTAATGATGGTCCGAGCTGATGGTGATAGTGGTTGAAACATGTGTGTGATTGATGATTGTGTTGGTCGCGGATAACGATGTCACTGAATGTGATGATGGAAACGGTTGGTAGTATGAATTGACCACAACGATGAGAAATATACTAGTGAAGCCATAACCATCAAGTTATTAATATGGATGAATAATTGACATTAAAGATTAATGAGTTTCACTTTCAAAATTCAAATTTCATATTCACAGAATTTTATTCCAAAACGTACATCTCATTCAAAGATCACATTACACATTCATAAGTTACCTTCATGTTAAAATGCAAACACAATAAAAGATTTCACGTCGTAATCATCAAAGATACAAAATCGACAATTAGTGTAAATAAAATTATGATAAACATCTTCATATTTAAAGTATATTTATTTTTTTGATCGCTTTCAATTCTAACTGTACCTGGTTAATTGCAATCACCGAAATATTATTAAAAAATTATCGTCCCATTTTCAATAATTACATTCATTCTATTAACAGAAATTAAATTAAATTAAATTATTGACGGTAAACAACATAGGGAAGAGATTCTAATGTCTATCCACCAAAATTTAAGAACATACATCACGATCATCATACTTAAAATTATAAATTCTAGAAAAGATCAATTAAACACGACTAAACTCAAATAAAGAAATAAAATTTAGATGTAAAGTTTTAATTGTCTAATCCTTCAATTGTGTTTTTCTCACTGAAATGAGAGGGAATTCGAATAATGTGTGTAGATGTGTTATATCTCATTGAAACAAAAAGGATTTGAGTTGATGAAGTTTAGGGGTTTAATTGGGGTGAGGGTTTTCAAATGATTCATATGTAAAATCTAGTCAATTGGATATTTTCAGATTCCATTATGTGGGAATACACCAGATATGTTGTTGTAGTAGTTTGGTCATTTCACTCCATTTATTCATGTATTATCTTATCTATTAACATAAGAGTTGTACCCAATTAACATAAGAGTTGAAATACACCGGATATGTTGTTGTTGTAGTTTGGTCATTTCACTCCATTTATTCATGTATTATCTTATCTATTAACATAAGAGTTGTACCCAATTAACATAAGAGTTGAAAAAATAATAGTAAAAATTACATATATAACGATATGTTTACTAGTATTTACTAAATATCCCAACTTTTTTCAAAATCTCATAAAACCCCAACTTTTGGCCATTGATGGTACATGTTAATTAACTTAGATACATATTAGGGATACATGTTTTAATTTAACTAACTAGCACGTTTTAAGGGATGTAACGGATAAATTAGCATTAAAATAATAATTAATCTAACTAATTATGATTAAAATAAAATAAAATCCCACAATTTATGGCAAATATTTTGTTATTCCACCATTCTAATAAAAAACCATCAGCATAATCTCTTTTGAAATTGCAAAAACTTCATACACGACATAATCAGAAACTTCATACGCAACATAATAAAAAAACATCAACATAATCTGTTTTAAACAATCAGAAACTTCATACCAACATAATTGCATTCTTTCTTGACAATGTATTAGCTCATTCCGTTTCTCCTAAAATTCAAAAAGTTATGCCCGACTGTACTTTGCCATATGGATATTACTTTTCGGTGCCTAATGATGCACGCGATAAAAAAATTGGTGAATGATTTAGTTTGGCTGTTGAAAAAAAAATGTAGAACATGTATTATGTTCAGATGAAGAGAATGGAGATTACATGTTGCCTGAATCTTTCTACACTTGTTCGTCTTTGATAAATTTAGTTTTTTCAAGTTGTTGCTTTGAACATGACGTGGTTGTATCGTGGAGGTGTCTGAAGAGCATGTATTTTGGGTCTATGGGGTAGGGGATGAACATATTGTGAATGAGTTATCGTGTTGTTCTACATTGAAAACTATGGAATTGTGTTTTGTTGAGGGTTTTTGTAATGTCGATGTTAGGTCTTTGAAGTTGAAGAGATTGAAGTTGGATCGTTATTCTTTGCTTGATGATGGAAGAGATCGTACCTTGGATATTATTTTACAGTAATTTTTTGTCCTTATGTTAATAAGGTTGAGATACATTTTTAATGTTAATGATAAATTTTGCTCATTTTGTATTTGAGTTTATATAGTTCTGATTACTTATGTATCTCGTTTTGTTTTAGTTTTATCTATTACAACATACGAAACAAACATAAAATTTTATTTTAAATACATGTTTTTGCAGTTAATATATCTAGTAATATGTTTTTTGGCAGTAACTGAAGAAAAATAAGTTGAAGTTTTATTTTCATTGATTCAGCTATGTCCTACGATGTCGTTTGAAGGATTGTGTTTGGACTAAAGAAAAACAGGCACAAGAAATCAAGTGAAACAATGACATCAATCAATAATTATTGCGGGGGATGTGGTTATGAAAGTCACAGCAGGCGTACTTGTAACTTTTTTTTCAAAAGAGGAGTGACAATGTAATTGACTGATGAATAATGTTGAATAATTACTCAGCATGTTGCTCATTTTTTTTTAACTCTTTGATTCGATATTTTAATTGATGATATTGTTGTTTTTTAAGAATTTTAAGTAAAACAGTTATCGAAATAAATTATTGTTTTCGTACCTATGTTAATTAGTTATATATGTTTTTATGAGCTCATTGTCGTGACACATCATATAGAAATTAAGATACATTGAACTGATAATGTTATTAAATTGTATATTAGTAGTTCTGCTACTGTAAATGATTGAAAAGAAAAACATTTTTATAAGATGTATCTACCATAAATTTATAGATACAAGTTTACAAAATTTGTATCTAATGTAAAATATAATTTGTCAATATTATTAAGATTTGGTACTATAAGTTCTTATACTTTTTGTTATGCAGGTTAGAGACAAAAATGTATTTGGATTAACAAAAAACTGTTACAGATACATAATAATGCAACGTTATGTTGCTTACCATCATTATATAGTAAAATATGTTTTCTTATACTAGATACATACAATTTAGTAATATGTATCTGATATAAATTTTTAGATACAAGTTTAAATAATTTGTATCACTTGTAAAATCTAATATGTTAATAGTTTTAAGAGTTAGATCTATTAAGTTTTGCTATAATTTGTTATGCACTTTAGAGACAACATGTCTTAGTAGGAACAAAAAACGGTTACAGATACATAATAATACAATGTTGTGTTGCTTTCTGCCATTATATTGTATTATATATTTCATTATTCTAGATACATACAATTGTAAAATATTTTAAACTATGTATCGGATACAGTGTCTTTATAAAGTGTAAGAAAAACGTATATCGAAACATAATTATACCTTTAAATGCTTCAGCATTGCGTTAAAATAGGTGACAAGGTAGAATTTTTTAATCATTACAGAAACATAATGTATGTTTATCAAAACATTACTAACATCATCAAAGTTTATAACATCATCAATGATTTTAATATCCAACTAGCAAACAAATAAACAACTACTGAATATGCAAAATATGGTCTGTTTGTTTTGTTGCGAACTTGCTACTTGTCCTTGGTGGATCGTCATTCTCACTAAAGTATTCATTTTCTGCTTTTTCAGATTCGTACTTGCACAAAAATCTAGCATATCTCAGATGATGGTATTGAGCATCAATAACAGAAGATAGAATGCCTAATCCCTTGCTCAGATACTCGGCATAGACAGCTACAAATACACCACAATTCCTGCATAGCAATCACTAATTTAATTTAAACTATGTACTCATATATAGAAACATAATTATATCTTTAAATGTTCCACCATTCTTGAGTTACAAGTTCCTTACCAACGTCAACATTATAGTAATTCACATAAGCCGTATCAATGTACACTTTGAAAAAACAATTCGTGATAGTGTATCTGTTGGTTGAAAATTCTTGTTCTTGTACTTCTTCCTCAAGTAGTACATGATGACATCCAGATGATATTCAAATTGTAATCAAATGAAATATGTGTTATAGCAGGCAACTGGAATGATTATTACTTAGATACAAATTAAATTATTTTTGTATCTAATGTGATTAAAGATAAAATGCAGGAAACTGAAAGAGCAACAAATGAAAAAGATATATATTAATATATGACGATAAATTTTTTGTTATTATGTATCTAATACACAATAAGAACAGAATAAAAAACTCAAATCTGTACTGCAGCACACAATCAAAATTGACAGAAGCAAGTTGCTTTGCACTCTTTTTTAATGAAAAATAAGATAAACAATGAATTTCTAAACGTATCATATAAGTCAAAATATGTATCTCGGTCTAACATTCAACAGATCTGAATATGCAATTATCTTGGGAAGCTCACCTCTAGAAATTGCTTTAATAATTCTTTCTTTTCTTGACGGGAGCTCTATTGGATCCCTTTTTCTTAGAACCACTTTTTTTTCTGGTCCTTCTTAGCATGCTTTTGCCACAACTTCTTTATAGTTTGAGGATCGTTTCTATGCTTTGATCTATTTTCATCAAAGCCAACAAATTCATAGTCAAAACTTTCGAAAACGAAGTTTACACAATTTCTTAAGATTCTTTGATATTTTCTAATTGAGAAAACCCAAGATTAAAAGAATTTCAATAACAATTAAACAACACTAGATATATTTCAAGGCATTAACAGTTAGTCCCAAATACAAGTTAACACAACATGTATTTATGAAGTCATAACTTGTATCTCTTACAATAAGACTGTTAGTAAAATTTAAACACCAATAGATACATATCAAAGTATTAACAACAACTCACATATACAAGTCAAACATAACATGTATCTATGATAAACTTGTATCTTTTGTAATACGACTTTCAATAATAATTAAACAACACTAGATACATTTCAAGGCGTTAACAGGTAGTCCCATATACAAGTTAACACAACAGGTATCTATGAAGTCATAACTTGTATCTCTTACAATAAAACTTTCAGTAAAATTTAAATACCAATAGATACATATCAAAGCATTAACAATAATTCACAGATACAAGTCAACATAACATGTATTTATGTACTTAAAAATCTGTATCTTTTGATATATTAATTTCAATATAAAAAAAAATCACAAGATACATATAAAATTAGCTACAAAGAACCAGATAAACAATGAATTTCCAAACGTATCATCCAAGTCAAAATATGTATCTTGACCTAATATTGAACAGATCTGAACATGCAATTATCTTAGGAAGTTCATCTCTACAAATTTCTTCGACAATTCTAAAATAAAACTTTTATGTTCGTTTCGTATGTTGTAATAGATAAAACTAAAATAAAACAAGATACATAAGTAATCAGAACTATATAAACTCAGATACAAAATGAGCAAAATGTATCATTAACATTAAAAATGTATCTCAACCTTAATAACATAAGGACAAAAAATTACTGTAAAACAATATCCAAGGTCTGATCTCTTCCATCATCAAGCAACGAATAACGATCCAACTTTAAAGACCTAACATCGATAGTCCAAAAAATCTCAACAAAACAAGTTCCATAGTTTCCAATGCAGAACAACCCGATAACTCATTCACAATATGTTCATCCCCTACCCCACAAACCCAAAATACATGCTCTCCAGACACCTCCATGATACAACCACGTCATGTTCAAAGCAACAACTTGAAAAAACTAAATTTATCAAAGACGAACAAGTGCAGAAATTCTTCCGGAATCTCTATTCTTGCTCCAGTCAATTCTTCTACCAATTCATAGTCAAAATCTCCTGGAACGAAATTTACAATTTTTTGAGATTCTTTGATACTTTCTAATTGAGAAAACCCAAGACTAAAAGAAAGTTCAGAATCTCTATTCATACTGATAATTCAAACAATGAAGCATAAAAAGTGAAATCGAAGAAATCACTTAACCAAAAGACTCAAATTTCACATAACTTTACTAGCGCCAAAATATTTTTTTGAGAAAAAAAACGAAAAAAAGGAATAAAATAAATTTAAGCTGATTTTATGGCGAAAAATTATCTTGATTGAAAGTTTTGAATTGGATGGAGAAGATAGATAGAAACTACACAGATTTTGCGGCGTACAAATAAGAGATGTAGAGTATTTTTGGTAAAGAGCCGGCTTGTTAGTTGTAGGTTTAACTTGTATCTCAAATTTATCAAAAAATATGAAATATTGGGATTTAAGTAATTCTTTAGAAGTGGGGGGATTTTTAGAAGTTTAGAAACTTATGTTGTTTAGTTAGGTAATTTTTTCAAAAGAGAAAATGGTCAAATACCCCCCCCCCCCCAACCTTTACCCCAAATTTCAACTATACACTTATACTTTGAGAGGGTCCTATGACCCCCCTGAACTATTTTAAAATGAAATTATTACCCTCCCCCAAATTGTTTTAAAGTGGAATATATACCCCTCTAAAAACTCATACCCAGATTTTATTTTGATTTGTGGTCTACATGCACTGTCACGTGTCATGTCACATAATTCCACATCATATATCATTTTTTACTATAAAAATTAATTCCACATCATGCCACATCATTATCATCATCATCATCATCATCTTCTTCCTCTTCTTCCATTCTTCTCCTTCTTCAATGGCATAATGAATCATATAGAATTCACACGATATGTAATCTTATCAAAATCAAATCAACAATTAATGTCTAAAAAATATTTGATTTTCACAAAATAGCATCGCGACAGTGATGGCGTCGGAAAATTCAAAATTCGGGTGACTTTATTTTCCAATCTGAATTGATTCAACATTCTCACGTAATTCGAGTTCTTGGATGTCATTGAAGAAGAAGAAGAATAAAAAAAATATCATTGATGAGTTCTTGGATGTCATTGAAGAAGAAGAAAAAAATAATGGCCATTGATGGGTTCTTGAATGTCGTTGAAGAAGAAGAAGAAGAAGAAGAAGAAGAAGAAGAAGAAGAAGAAGAAGAAAAAGAAGAAGAACAACAACAAATGAATTGCCATTGATGGGTTTTTGGATGCCATTGAAGAAGAAGAAGAAGAAGAAGAAGAAGAAGAAGAAGAAGAAGAAGAAGAAGAAATTAATTGACATTGATGGGTTCTTGGATGCCATTGAAGAAGAATTGAAGAAGAAGAAAAAATTAATTGGCATTCTTGGATGTCATTGAAGAAGAAGAAGAATTGGAGAAGAAAAAGAATGGAATAAGAAGAAATGAAGAAGAAGAAGAAGAAGAAACAAAAATAATAATTAAAATTATATATATTTATTTAAAGAAATATTAAAAATATTTTTTTAATAAAATACTTTCGTTCTCAAAGAGAGTGAAACACAGTCTCTTGCCATGTCAGCATTGGAGGGGTAATAATTTTATTTTAAAATAGTTCAGGGGGGTCATAGGACCTTCTCAAAGTATAAGTGTGTAGTTGAAATTTGGGGTAAAGGTTGAGGGGGATATTTGACCATTTTCTCTTTTCAAAATAATAATGGGGACAAGAAATATCACAACCAATCATTTTATATATTTTATTTCAAAACAGTAATTGTTATAATCTCTATATATCCTCTGATTCGCCTTTTCAAATATAAATTCAAGGGTCTTTGAGTTTGATCTTGAATGTTTTTGCATTTAACTTAAGAACTTGGTGAATTTGATCTTAACTTGTGAATTTGGATTCAAGTGACTTTAAGCTTGATCTTGAATCTTCGTATTGATCTTGAGTCATGTATGAATTTGACTGCTTGATTTGTAGCTTGTAGAGAAATTTGTAGTGTTTGATCCGCAAGCTCTCTCTTGCTTCTTGTTAGAATTCTTCGTCCCCTTTCTGACTATGTAGACCCCTATTTGTAGGAGGGAATAGTTATGGTAATTGGTAAGTACAAACTCTTTTCGACCAATTAAGTTGAATTCATATGACGATATATATTTGATTGGTCGGAACATGTCAGTTTGTACGTGTGACATGTTTTCATTGGTTTTGAATTTGATTGCGCATGCTGCATCATTTTGACATATGGTATGATGTTATTGGCTCCTTCACTTAACTTGGCATGCCACGCCATTTGACACATGACACCATATTAGGCCTTTACAATAAGATGACCTCTTGGGCTTAGCAAAATGGACTCATTATTTGTAGTTCAAACCAATAGACTAACCCACTAAATAAGTAAACTTTAATGAAATTCATATTTATTGGACTTGACTAATTAAACCGATTATATTGATCCATAACATTTATTTGGTTTAATATATTTTGAATTTAATATAATCCAAATTTTATATGGAGTTAATTTTAATAAAGTTTCATTGTGTATAGAAGTATATGCATAACTTTGGTTGGAGGTGAAGGTTAATACAACCAAAAAGTATAACGATGGACAGGATTAAATAACAGATCAAATTAGATAGGTATTTTCGATCTTATCTACATCTACATCTACATCTACTCTACAATCTATTGAAAGTGTGAAGACCCTTAAAAAATGATTTGAACTTTTTGTCCTTTATTAAAACTCTCCATAATAAACAAAATTGACATTTTTTATTTTTCTCAATTTATTTTTTAATTAATAATAATATAAGAGTCCTTAAACATATGGTAGAAGAAACTATATGGTAAAGGTAGTAGGAAAATTAATTTCTATAATTAACAAAAACTCCTAAAATATATGAAAAAGAATTAGCAAAAGACAAGGTTATTTTTTTTCTTTTGTATTTGGGTAGGATGCTTCTCTTCTCCAATAAAAAAGGTTGATGATTTAGGATTTAAAGTTTGTGAGTTTTTCATGTTAGATAAAAATAACATGGGTGCATGTTAGTAGAAGAGGCTCTCTCGATGCACGTTAGCACTGTTCCGTTGTCTACTGAAGTGCACGTTAGCAGAGTGAACTCTGGCCGGCTATGGCTAGGGGACAGCCACCCAAAAAGCGTAAAAGCAGCCATGGAACTAGGACAAGTAATCTAGGACGTAAGAAGAGCAAAGAGTTGATAGGGTCAGGGATGGCGACTAAAACTTGGCCTCCTTTGTCGAACATCAAAACCGCAAGCCCTAACCCTGGGATGACTGAGGTACAACTCAGCTGCTCGAAAATGATTCAACCAGTTGAGGGAGTACATGTTCCCCAGATGCTAGCCAATAGTGAGGAAAAAAATAAGGAAGAACCAAACAAAGATGTCCAGAGGAAGCTGTCACTGGATCCTTCCGTGGAGAAGCAAGGATGGAATACTCTGTTAAAGGGGAACAAATTGGGAAATCGAGGTATGACTCTTAATTTTATTGCTCCGAAGTTGAAAGATGGTGAGCATATCATTGAATTAAATAAAAAGGAAGTGGAAAAAGAGATAATGCAATGGAAGAATGTTGTTATTTTGTATGTGGTTGAATACAAACCTGCCATTATTGCACTTGAAAGATTCATTTTGAATTAGTAGAATTTCGCTGCTAAGCCAAAGGTGTATTATCATAATGATGGGTATTTCTTAGTCAAAGTTTATCACAAGTGAAGATAGAGATGATATATTTCTTTTAGGATCCTACATGATCACTAATAGGTCGATCATTATGAATAAGTAGACAACTGATTTTGACCTCAATGCAAAGATCCTTCAGACTATTCCCATCTGGGTAAAGCTACCTAATCTACCCCTGAATTGCTGGGGTATTGATTTTCTGAGTAGAATATGTAGTGGACTTGGTGTTTCCTTGTATGCAGATGATTGTACCACCTCTGTAGAGAGAATTTTCTATGCAAGAATTTTTGTGGAAATAAATGTGACTCAACCTTTACCTACTGCTGTAAAGGTGGTGGATCCAACCAGTAGAAGTTTTGATCAAAAGATACCGTATGATTGGGTCCCAAAGTATTGTCACACGTGCTTGCAGGTAGGTGACACGTTCTTTCAGGTACAAGAACAAACCTAGAAACACACAAACCAGCCACTAAAAGGAACAAATAAACACTAAAAATTCAAAATTAACAACATATAGAAGAAAGAGGATGTAGTAAAAGACTCAAAACACACATAGACATTTCGGATTCAACATAAAAAAAGAGAAAATTGTATTGAAAGTAAAGGATAGTAGTGAGACATACACTCACACCAATGAATAGCACCAAGGTGTGTATCAAATACCAAGACACACAACACCAATGAGAGATAACACCACACTCTTAGGTTGACCAAAGAAATTCACACTCCTCAATCACACCTTTCTTGCCAATTGATCAACACAAATGAAATCCATCAAATGTATTAATCTCTCAAGTTTCGGCTATACTACACTAAGCTAAAGGAAACTATGAACTACAACTACACTAAGAGTAATACTCAATTTCAATTCATCAAAGTCTAATAAAAAGAGAAGCTAATTTGTCTATTTATACTATTACATAGTAAATGTCAAAATATCCTTAATGAAGGGTGCTCCTTTAGAGTGTAAAAAGGAAGTCTCGAAAGACCATAATATCCCTAAGTTGAGGAGTCTTTGGGGTGTATTCAAGGCTGACTTGGAGTGTATTCAAAGATCTTCTTCATGTTTTAGCAAATACCCTCATTTGGTTGATGGCCTTAGACTCTCACAAACCTCCATTTGCATGAACAAAACTTTAAGACGTTGCAACTCTTGGCTTGGCTCCTTGTGAAGGCCTTGTAATCCTTGTGCTATTTATGCTTGTATTATCCTCTCCATCTTAAAAGGAATTTGTCCTCAAATTCACATCTACCAACACCAAAGAGAGAAGAAAACAAGCACGTAATCCTCATTGTATGAGGGTTAGCATTAGCACCACAAGTTATGTAATCATGCCAAGAGGGTACACTTTTGGAATACAACCAACTATCGTTTGTTATGATCATGAAACACCTACCACAAGCATCACAAAGGATACAATTAAGGTAAACATCAAGAGATAAGGCAACTACAAAGGTCCTCAAAAGCCATATAGCATTGTAACTCCAAGTGGACCAATAAACAAATGTCCTACCCCTACATAAAACAAATCCAAGACTAACATGGATATCATCATAAGCAAAGAGGAAGTATAGGAAGGCATCAAGTGTAAAGAACTCATCCAAGGTGCTATCATCTATAAGAATGCCAATGGATTCAAAAGACTTAGCATATAAGGATGAAATCAAGTCATTTAAATTCATACAACTCCTTCCTTTCAAATGAAACATAAACTTGGCATCCACAAGTTGAGATTCAAGCAAATTAAGCACAAGTGTGTCAAACAAGGATGCACATGTATAAGAAATACCCCACAGAGTCAATGACACATTTGCCTTAGGGTCCTCAATCATGAAACCACCTTTGAGAAAAGGGGTATCTCATCAGAACCAAGTCACAAAGAAGGGCATCACAAGAATGGAGTTTATCTAAAGTGTTTTCACTCTTATTGACCTGCAAGTAGTGATACCTTAGTCAAGAATGGAATCTCTCAAGGATGAGCTCTCTTGACTCTTTTTATTACTCCCCTTCTTTAGTGAGTACTTAACATTGTTGGAAATTCTTCCCATGCATAACTTGGGTCTATCAAGTGGGTTGTAAAAACCCAAGAAAGACTTTCCATCATAGGGAAGGATTCCAACATCCATAATCAACCTATGATTGTCGTCTTTACCAAGCACTAAGTTTGTTGTGTTATAATTTTCACAACCCAACAAATCACCGGGGTCAAATGGAAGAAGTAACCAAGGTCTTAAGTCTCGGCCACTCTCATTTTCCCCTAAGGTTCCATCCACAAAGTTAAGCATATCCTCTCTATCACTATTGAAAATGTCATGAGGGCAAAGAGGGTTGAGAGAGATGTCACACAATTCAACTTCAACTTTGGTGTACTTATGTATGTACTCACTAGTTTCAAGACCATCTTAGGAAACACACAAAGAAGAAATAGATCGAATACCTACACAAATACTATCTTCTCTTTCAAGAGAGTAGCCCACATACATATTCAAACCATAACAGGCAGCAAAGGGATCACAGTCAAAACCATTTTCACAAGTACAATCACAATTCAGGTTTCCTAAACATTCTAGCAAATCAAGGTCAACTCCACCTGATTGATCATTTTGCACATCCTCACTAGTTGTTGGCAACTCATATACCAACGTAGACTCACCTTGATTTTCAAAAGGGTCAACTAGTGTGCGAATACTCTTGTCACTTGGTAATGGAACCTTATTCAAGTTATAAGTTCTAGCACTAGATGGACACAAATCATTCTGACAAAAAGAATTGATTTTGTCATCTAAAGGATCAACTAGTGCGTCCATACTCACAACAAGAGTTTGGTCCTTATGCAACCTAACAAAACCAAGAGTATCACAAAAGGAAGATCCATACACTTCTATACTAAGCAAATCTGAAACTACACCAATTTGGCCACTACTAGCCACATCACAATAATTCTTGTTTCTAGTGGTGTAGAAGAGAGATTTGTTACCTTGTAGATCATGGGAAGTGTGTTCTTCACTTGGTTTTTCACCATGGTAGCTCTCATTCTCCAGATCATAATGGAATATGTCAAGATATCCACTTAGATTCATTTTTTCATCACTTGTTCTAAGATTGGAACTTTCGACCAAGGGTTTCATTAACTCATCAACCATGTGTGTGTGTGGAACTCTTTTTGGATTATTCTTTGAGAATATATGATCTTGAACCTGGACATAAGAAGAGTCATTACTAGGTAAAGTGCTAGCATTTGGGTTAGAGAATAACAAGGATTCTTTGTAGATAAGATCCACAATCAAGCATTTCTTTCCCCTTCCAACTTCACTACCCATGGTTTCCCTTTTCCTTACCCTTATTTCTTCATACTTTTCTCGCATCTCAACGTCAAGATTCTCTCCATCTTGTGCCTTAGACTCATTCTCTTTGGATTCTAACTTGTAAAGATGAGGCATTAGCTTTTGTGAAGTGCAGGGTCTTTGAACTTGTGGATTTTGAGGTGACATTTGAGTTTGTGGAGGTTTTGGTGGACATATTCTATCAACCCCCGCATTAATTCTAATAATGTCACCCCTCATGGATCTTACGTCACCCCTCATAGATCTCAAGTCTTTTTTTATAATGTCAAAATCACCTCTCAATTCTTGGGAAAGGGCATCAATCTAAGCCATCAAGGCTCCCAAAACATCATTACCCAAGGGTTAGGATTTGGTACCCTCGAATTTCATTATAATTGCACCTAACAAGAAGCAAAAAACAGCAAAGGGAAAACCTACAAAATGAACAAACACATTAGTTCAATAAACCTCACCACACTCACACTCGGATCTCACCTCATACTTGGTCTCACAAGTGTTGAAAACTTGGCAATACTTGGCAAGTTAATGAGTGGTGAATATGCTTTGGCTCGGAATTAATTTTTGTTTGATATGACTCAAATAAAAATGATGTACGGACTTGAACCAACAAATTACTACAAATTAAAAATGAGAAAAGCACACAAAACCAAAGACACAAAATAAACAAACTCTAGACTAATTCTCAACCTAAAAACATAGAAACTAAGCAGTACCCTGCGGCTGGATCTGAAGATAGTGCATTGGATAACACGACAGTGCAGTAAAAGATTGTGATCGCTAAAGCATCAAAAAGTCCACAGTCGATGGATCAAATAGCGATAAACACTAATAATGGATTAAACCTACTAGATACAGAGTTAGTACATGAGACGCAAGTAATTGACAGGAACTCAAATGATGCTTTAGAGATGGATAGATGGGGTACCTCACAGCAACAAAAACATAAATGAATCTGGTAACTTAGAATGTAAGAGGGATAAATAAGTCCTATAAACATAGAGAATTTAATGTATTTTGGGGAAAGAATAATGTAGGTTTAGTTGTTGTTTCTGAATATAAAGTTATAGGAAACAATGTAGCCAGAGTTATTGCAAAGTTGGGTAGAAAATAGGCCTGATGTCATAATTATTCTTGTGGTGATAGGAATAGAATGTGGATACTTTGGGATCCTAATATTGTGCAACTCAATATGGAAAGAATAACCTCTCAGATTATTTATTGCAAGGTGAATATCCTAAACTCATAATTATCTTTTAGTCTCACCACTGTCTATGGGCTTCACACTATTAAAGATAGAAGAAGCTTGTGGGAAGAGCTTAGACATATTCATACAAAGTAATAGGGACTCTGGCTTGCTATTGGGGATTACAATGCAGTTTTGGAAATATATGATAGAGTTAGTGGAAACACTATCCAAGTTGGAGAGATAAATGATCTCAATGACTTCTTATTTAATACTGGTATGACAAATTGCAATATTATGGTAGATCTTTTACTTGGAAAAATCACCATGTGTTCAGTAAGATTGATAGAGCCATGGCCAATAGTGATTGGATGTTGTTGTATCTACAAGCTCAAGTTCATGTTATGAATCCTCACTTTTCTGATCACCCCCTATCAAGATCAAAATAGATGAAGACACTGTAGGTGAACCTAAACCTTTTAGATTCATAAACTGCCTTGCACAACATGATGTCTTCATAACAGTAGTTAAGCATGGTTGGGAGCGACACCAGTGCTCAGGTGCAATAAAGAATGTATGGATAAAGCTGAAAGCTATCAAACCTGGGTTGAAACAGTTGAATAATAAGGAATTAAAGGGGTTGAGCACTAGATTAAATTATTGAGACATCAACTATTTGATAGACAGGCTACCATGTGACAGCCTGGGTATGGTTGGGACCTATTTGATGAAGAAAAGACTATCAAAATGCAGCTAAAGAAGTGAAATAATATTGTTGAGAGCATTCTAAAGTAGAAGTCAAGAATGCACTGGTTAAAAGTTGGAAATGCAAACAACTCTTACTTTTATGCAAACTTGAAGAGTAGGGTGAGCCACAATACTATAAAGAATTTGGTTGATGTTAATGGTAATCTTCTGACTAAGCAGAAAGATGTGATTTCTGAAGTCCTATCCTTTTGTAAAAACTTGATTAGTACTACATCACCCTATTTAGATGGAGTTAGCCCTCAAGTGATATATAATGGCTCTACATTGGATAGAAATCCTCAACTTGACTTGATAGCTCCTGTCACTAAGGATGAAATACTACTGGCATTGAGAAGTATTGATGAAACCAAAGCTCCAAGTTATGGTGGCTTTAATGCTTATTTCTTTAGGAAAATATGGGGCATGACTGGTGATGAGGTAGTTAGTGCAGTATTGAAATTTTTCAACACAGAGAGGCTATTTAAAACAATTAATTGTACCACTATTACATTGATCCCTAAAGTTCCCAAGTCATACCAAATAAGTGAATATAAACATATTTCTTGTTGTACTATGCTATACAAAATAGTATCCAAAGTCTTGACTCATAGAATGCAAAAAGTGAAGGATCTACTTGTGCAATCTAGCCAATCTACTTTTGTACCAGGTAGGGTCATCACTGATAACATTATCCTGAGTTATGAACTTATTAAATGGTATGACAGGAAGCATGGATCACCAAGGTGTATGATGAAAATTGACATGAAAAAGGGTTATGACTCTGTTGAATGCCCTTTTTGGAGCAAATTCTTAGAGCTTTATAGTTTCCTAATAGGTTTATCCAATGAATCATGAAATATATCACATCAGTGTCCTGCTCAATTCTGATAAATGGGACTTCTACAACTCTATTTCAAGCTAAAAAGACCTAAGACAAGGTGACCCCCTGTCTTCTTCCATGAAATATCTGAACAGACAAGTAAGCATTTTAAAGCATCAACCACATTTCATTTTCCACCCAAAATGTAAGAAATTATGCAGTACTCACCTGGGATTTGCAGATGATTTACTATTTTTCTATAGAAGTGACCTAAGATCGGTCATGTTATTATTCAACTGCTTCATAGTGTTCTCAAAAGCTTCAGCATTGGTAGAAAATATAGACAAGAGTTTCCCATATTTTGGTGGTGTAAGCCTAAGTGAGCAAGTCTTTATCCTGCAAGCTTTGGGGTTTACTAAAGGTACACTTTCTTTCAAGTACCTTGGCATACCTCTCACATCAAAGGAGATTGTGATCACTCAATATAAACCTTTGTTGAACAAAATATTTGCTAGAGTTAAGTCGTGGACATCTAAATACCTTTCATATGTTAGGGCGGGGAGGGGTTGCAATTGATCAAAACAATGTTATTTTCCTCCAAGTCTATTGGTCTCGGGTATTTATACTCCTCAAGAAAGTGGTGAAACTTGTTGAATCTATATGTAGATCTTTTTTATAGTCTGGATAGGTAGATACCAGTAAGAAAGGGAATGACATATGGAATGCTCAAGTGAACTAAGCTTTTTGGATGATTAAAAAGATCCTCACTGCTAGGTTAAACTCTAGAAGGTGCAGGATATGAAGAAGTTGATGTATCTATTGTTACTAGAAGCATATTAAAACTATTCATCAGAAGCTAAGGGGCAGTTATACTAGGGTAAAATGGAGGAAAATCATATGCAACAACTGTGGTGTCCCTAGATGGAAATTCATTTTATTAATGGTTAGGTGGAGGAGACTGCAAACAAGGGATATTATAGCTAAATAGAGCTCTATTATAGATGTTTCATGTTTGCTATGTCAAAGGAGTGATGAGTGCATCGACCACCTGTTCTTCCTATGTCCCTTCTCTGTTGTTGTATAGTGCAAAGTGATCAAATGGTTGGGAATGCAAAGAAATGCTTTATAGTGTTGTGTATATTATCTCTGGCAGTAAAAAAATTACGCACTTTTCAGACAACAACAAAGGAATGCTGAGGAGATAACTAGACTGATAGTTCAGGCTATACATTGTAGAGGAACTATTGTGATATGTTTAAGAAGGAGGTTAGGCATATTGAATTTTATCCTTAGCTTAGCTGTTGTTGATGAATTTGTTCCCTGTGTAACTTTGATACAATGTTGTGGTTGTCCAACATTGCAACTTTTATGCTTATTGTCACTTGGTAAATAAAATCTTTTAGTTACAAAAAAGGAAAAAAAAAAAAAATCAAATAGTTATAGGATCCGAACCCACAACCAAGAGGAGAATAAAAGTTTTACAAGTCCCCCTACTCCACTAGACCAACAATACAATTTGTTTATGGGTTTCCAGCTTATAATTCTTATATATTTACTAGATTTCGTTATATGAATACTAGATATGCACGATAGTTACTGAATTTTTGGAAACCCCCACCCAAGCCCCTAGATCCGCCCCTATTGATTGTATATTTTTTCTTTTTGATAATTCGGCTATTTATTATTGATTAAAAGGAGGGAGGGTGTTTTTGTTTTTGTTTGTTTGTTTTGTTGGCATTGTTAAAAAAAATATGTGTTAAAAAGTTAAAACGTTGTTCTTCGTTTGTCTATAGTTTTGGCATTGTTAAAAATATGTGTTAAAAAATAAAAAATATGTCATTTTAATTTTGGGTGAAATAATTTTTCACTTAATTTAATTTATAATTTTTTTAGGTTTAGTTGTATAATGTAGATAAAAAGTATAATATTTAATGCTTAATATCAATTAGATTTTTACCTTACGTATAAAAAAATTTCTATCATTTTATTTAAATAATAGTTTGATCAATCTTTACTGGAAACTTAGGACTGCTTCTTCTTCGTTACATGTATTTTTTATTTTACTTGTGCAGTAGTGTATCATATTTAATTGATTATATATATATATTATTTGTGAACATGAACTACGATTAAATGTCCTCCTTCTGTGATGCCATTGTTAATGTTTTGGCATCTATCTGTGTTCAATATTTATTTCTCTACTATGTATGAGAACAAACAAAAAATCAACTCCTTTAATAGGTGAAAGTAAGAATTGTTATTGTCATTATTCTTGATTCCAAAGAAAAATGGAGCTTTAAAATAGGAGGACGAAATCAACGAAAAACACATTCATTGGATCACAATTTAGTATCTTTCAAGTATGCAAAATTTATAATATTTGTCTTTTTTGTCATAATTTATGCATCTAAAGGATTTGTTTGAACCCCTTTTATTTTTTGATACGAGACAAACTATTTGCACATGTAATTTTGATTTGATACACTTATATGGAATGTCACATTGATGAATTTATTGCAGTAGTTGGACATGCACATGTTCTTAAGAAGAAAAAACTAGTTACTGGTAGAGTTGTTAATGTTATTGCAACTGTTAATAAAGTTGTTGAAGTAGTTTTGAGGCTTGTGAAACCAAAAAAGAAGGTAGTGGTATCCAAAATCTTTGTTTATTTTGATGTACAAACTAGCGTGTTACTTTAAAAGTATTGATAGATTTTTTTTTACTGTATCTTGCTTATATATAATGTAAGTGTTTTCTGTGTCGATTAACTTATATTTATTTGACATATAAAAAAAGAAATTCCATTTAAAAACTTCCTCGACATGTCAAATTATGTGCATGATAGGGTTGATCAGTAATGACAAGTCCTGAGATATATAATAAGAGAAAAATAGAAAATCATATCACAAGTGTTTGTTCATTGTCTTATGAAAGCTTTTGAAAAAATAAAGTGTCAGTTGGTTGAAGTAGATGTTACTCTTGAGGCACGCAAAAAAAATGAGGAAGATACAGATCCAAAGATTATCAGTAAAGGGCTCGTCATAGATAAAAGAGTTAGTTACTATTTCAATTTACAATTAGACACCTGTATTTCCTATTCCGCACACATTTTTATATTTCACAATCTCAATTTCTTCCTCCTTATTTGTGTTTAATAGAATGAAAAAACCGGAAGATATCTAGCTCAACTTGAAGATGGCGTAGATTCTATATAAATTGCACATGTTGTTTTAAAATTTTTAGCTTTGTCCGAAAAAGATATTAATTTTATTATTGTATGTAATTGATTAGTATAGAATTTCCAAGAGAGAATTTGAATGTTCAATAGCCTGCTTTTTGTCAAACTATGTTATGCGCGCAAATAGATGAGTTCAACATTTATTTGAAAGTCAACTGCTATTTTTTATGATTTTATGCAGTTTTATTGATTAACGTGAGATGCACGTGCACTGTGCTAATTTCATATAAAAAATGTATGATATATATAAACTATCTCCAATCTTCATTTGGCCCAAATGAGAGGCCCAAATTTATTTGTGCAAGTTTCTTTAAAAACTACGATTTTAAATTTTATTTATTTATCTCTGCATTTGATAATCTCACATAAAAGATAAAAATAATAATTTTATTAATAAACCTGATCTCAAAATTATAAATAGACTTGATATAATGGATAAAATCCACTAGATGATTAAATATAAGCATGTCATTTATTGCTTAGGTCACACAATTTCTTATATATACGATCGACCTTTATGTAATAAGGTGAGTTACATCTGAGTTCTCTTGCTGAATATATTAAAATTCACTCTCTGTAAGGCGAGTTACATCTGAGTTCTCTCGTTGAATAGATAAAATTCACTCTCTTTCAAGGCAAATCACATCCAAATTCTCTCGATGGATAGATCAAGTTGCCACTCTTTCTTGGGTATGTACATTTATTATATCCTTCTTACTTCAACAATGTTCGCAAATTTATAATTCTAATGTTCGCAAGATTATAAGTCTAAGTGTGAAACGATTATTAACATTTTGATGAATCATTAATTAGAGGTTAGAAAAATTATTTTGCCCGACAGTTTGAATTAAGTCAGAAATGTTATAACACTGGATAGTAGAGTCCGTGCCAGCACGGGCCCAATGTGCTACTTTACGGATATTATATGCTATTTGTTTGTCTCAATTTATATGATGCTGATGAAATATTTGAGAAAGTCAATCAGATTTGTTATATATAGTTTTAGATATTTTAAGTTGTTAATCATATTATGTTTATACGACTTTCAACGTAATTTGCAAGTAATAACTCTTTATCCTAATTAATATGACATCGATAACTATTGTAATCTATAATACTTTTTCGACGTTGTAATTTACTATTTTAAATTGTTTGCTATTGTAATTTATAATATTATTCGTGTTCAAACTTTTGTGGTATTGATAGTGAATTTAGACTTTAAAAATAATTTAAGTTTTTAATTATTGTAATTTATGATATTTTTTTCTTTTTTCAATTTAAGCGACACTGATATAATTTCGAGAGTAAATCAAATATCACGATAGAAATTGCGAAACCGGCACGTCTTGAATGCCTCATAATAACCAATTAAAAGTGATATAACAAAATTGCTATAAATAATACTTTTGAAATTTTTTTAAGTGAACCTCACATAAGATGTCAAATTAATTTAAAACATTAAGAATTAATTTAGCATTTTATGTTTATTTCACCTTTTTAAAAATAAATATTATCAATTTTTAAATACTTAGATGACTCATAATAATTAATTATAGGTGATATAGTAAAATTGCATTTGAAAGAGCTGAAACAATCATGTCATAAATGTCTATTTTACTTTATAAATGTCTATTTTTTTTATTAAATATTATTTTTTTTTAACACGTAAATGTCATATAATAATTAATTATGGGTGATATAATAAAATCACGGAGCAAGCAGGCAGCTGAAACAGGCATGTCGACCGCCAGCTGTTTGCTTCCAGCCGCCCACTCACGCTTATATAGAGTAGTAATCACCTTTTTAAAAATTTGTATTATTAATTTTTAAATACTTAGATGACTCATAATATTTAATTATAGGTGATATAGTAAAATTATGATTGAAGGAGTTGAAACAAGCATATCATAAATGTCTATTTTACTTTATAAATATCTATTTTATTTTTTATTACATATTATTAACTTTTTAATAAATAAATGTCATATAATAATTAATTATGAGTGATATAGTAAAATCACAGAGCAAGCAGACAGCTAAAACAGGCATGTCGACTGCCAGTTACCTGCTTCCAACCGCCCACTCACGCTTATATATAGTAGAGCTATATGCTTAACACATGCAAGTCGAACGTTGTTTTCGGGG
This sequence comes from Capsicum annuum, assembly GCF_002878395.1. Classification (NCBI taxonomy): domain Eukaryota; kingdom Viridiplantae; phylum Streptophyta; class Magnoliopsida; order Solanales; family Solanaceae; genus Capsicum; species Capsicum annuum. Next base: position 11,431,646 of record NC_061119.1, on the reverse strand, counting down.
AGCTGAGTAGAAGGAAAAGAGGCTCCTAGCTAAAGGTAGCTTGTCTCGCCCAGGAGGTGAGAAGAGTTGAGGACAAAGTAGCGAATGGGTGCGTAACGCGTAGGAATCTGTCGAACAATTCGGGCCAAATCCTTTATATTATCAATTTTTAAATACTTAGATGACTCATAATATTTAATTATAGGTGATATAGTAAAATTTTAGTTGAAGGAGCTGAAACAACCATATCATAAATGCCCATTTTACTTTATAAATGTCTATTTTATTTAAATTTTTTAACACGTAAATATCATATAATAATTAATTATGAGTGATATAGTAAAATCATGGAGCAAGCAGGCAACTAAAGCAGACATGTTGACTGTCAGCTGCCTGTTTCCAACCGCCCACTCACGCTTATATATAGTAGTAATAAGTTGAAAGTTGTGTATGTTTAGTAAACGAAGCTATCTTAATTTATTGTAATTTTTTTTTATTATACAATAATTTGTTATTTTCTTAGATGAAAGATTTAAATTTACTTTGTGGTATATAATTGAGAGCAAGGTTGTTTTATCGCTACATAAATAACTTAAATATACATTTTTTTTACTAAAGAAAGTGGAAAAATCTTTTTTTTTTTTAATTTATTAATTAAATCCTCACACGTGGGTATAGTTTATCCTGCTCATACGTTTTTTTTTCTTACCTTCTTTTTTAACTCGATGACTAATTTGAGTTTATTGCTTTGACGATCAACTTTTTCCCTTATCTTTATGTCAAATGTATCATATATATTCTGAAAAAAAATCTTTACAAATACAAAGAAGAAATTGTAATTTATTATTTAAAATTATTGAAAATAATAACAAATCTTCAGATTTTAAGGGGTTACTTCTAAAAATTAGTGCATTTATGGTAGATATAACAAAAAAATTAATGAAAAAAATAATTAATCACCTTTAAATTCCTATCATGACTAAATATTCTCCATTGATATTCAAAAAAAAAAAAAGTTGAATTGATATTTTCATATCAAAGAGGGTATACAATATACATGAAATGTTTGTTTAACAAAAGAGGTATGGTACACCTTTGATTTTATTTTTTGCATGTGATGTCCACAAATTTACTATGGTTGTTATTTATTTTAATACTTAATTTAATATATATTATGTTAACTTTGTATTATTACTTCATATTTGACTATAATATAATTCCAAAACAATTCAAATCTAACATACTTTTTAGATAAAGGGACTAAAATCACACATTTAATTAATATAAATTTAAATATGTTTCATTGAATCACACTAGACAAAATTTTAGTTTATCAATAATTGATGAACCAAAATAAAAGTACTACTATATTAAGTTTCTACCATATATGATCACTTCAATCAATCATTTAATGATAGTATATTAACATTTTCTTATTTTACACGCTTGGATAAATTTGTAAATTAAAATTTACATGTATTAGCAGAAAAATAGTCAAATTTGCTTCTTTAAACTTTTGGTCTAATCTTCCTCACTGTTAAGACTCATTATTACAATTTACCCAATTTTGAACTAAAAATGTAATTGAGTGTATTTTTTTTTACTTTCTCATACAACCGCATCTATCTTAATAAGTTTTAATAAAAAACTTATCCGTATTAAGTAATTTCAAAGTAATATATGTACACATATTCTGTGTTTAATTTAAAATATAATTTTTTTTACTTTATTTAATTAAACCACTTAATTATGATAAATTTTACTTTACTAAATATTTAATACCAATAACTTTTCACCTTAATTTTCCTAATTGTGATACTTTGATCATACAACGTATCAATCTTAAAATGCGTTAATAAAAATTTATCCATAATAAGTGATTATATGAAACTAATATATACACACTATATGATTAAATATAATATTATTTTACTTTATTTTATTAAATCACTTAATTATAATAAATTATATTAATTTATTAACCATCCAATACGAATAAACTTTTACCTTAATTAATTTTCGTACTTGTAGAAGAGACCTTATTCATATAGAATTTCAATGCATTTACAATTTCATTATACCTATAATTAACACCCCCTACGCCGTACCCCGACCCCCACCCCCACCACCCCACCCCACTTCTACTGTGTTATTTCATCGTTATCTATCATCATCATCATCCTTTATATTATTTTCATGTATTTATATGCATAAAACACGCACACACACACTGAACTGTGTGAATATTGTGTATAAATATAAATATTCAACCCCAAAATTTATGCTAAGAAGGAACAAGAAGTAATTTAATTAAAGAAAAAAGAGACAAAGATCCAACAATTGATTAAACTCCACCGTTTTAAGGTACACCCAAGTTTCAAGAATTGATTTTTATTATTTAAAAAAAAAAATCCTTATTTTTTTTGTGTAAAAAGTGATAATTTTTTGGTTTATTTTACTTTTTAGCTATCTGGGTAATTGTTATTTATTGCAAAGATTGCAAAGAAAGTGTAAAGTTTGTGTTTTTTTTTGTTAATTGGTTTAAGCTGATCGGCTGTTCTTGAATTGGTGAAATTATGTGTGTGTGTGTATTATGGTTAAATTAGTTGAGAGTTTTTGGGGGGTTGTTTTGTTTTTCATTCTTTTTGGTTGAAATAATGCATTTGTTTGATAATTTTAGTGATTGGTTATTATTGCTATATTTACTGAATGATCAAACATGTAACACTATGATGACTTTACTTTGGAGGTTAAACTATGTATGTTTTGTTATGCTTAAATCCTATGCTGGTCGGTGTCTTCAAAAATGTCTAACGGGTGTGTGTCGGATTCTGCAAAAGTAGTGTATTTTTGGAGAATTTGACACGGGTGTGGCATCGAAAGAGTCTGCACAGCTTAACTAAAATCACTTGGGAGTTGTTGTGGGGTTGGTTTGTTTTTCATTCTTTTTGGTTGAAACAATGTATTCGTTTGCTAGTTTTTGTGTTTTCGTATTGCTATAAGCTTGTATTGTATTATTGTTTGTTTTACTATATGATCAAACACTGTGTTGCTCGACTCTGTATTTTAGAGAATCCGACATGAGTGTGGCAACATTTTTTGAGAGTCCGAGTAACATATAAGTTATAACACTATGATGACTTTACTTTGGAGGCTAAACTATGTATGTATATTAAGTTGAGTGTTTAATCATATGGGTATATTATGCTTATTTTACTTTTTAATTATCTGGGTAATTGTTATTTATTCTAAAGAAAGTGTAAAGTTTGTGTTGTTTGGCTAATTGGTTTAAGCTGATCGGTTGTTCTTGAATTGGTGAAATTATGTGTGTGTGTGTGTGTGTAATGGTTGAATTAGTTGAGAGTCTTTGTGGGTTGTTTTGTTTTTCATTCTTTTTGGTTGAAACAATGTATTTGTTTGGTGATTTAGTGTTTTTGTATTGCTATAGCTTATGTTGTTTGTTATACTAAATGATCAAACATATTGCACTATGATGACTTGTTCTAGCCCGTTGAGGTGCCAGGCATCCTGTGGAATTAGTTGAAGTGCGTGAAAGAAAGTTTGCCCGGACATACGATCATAAAAAAATGAAAAAATAACACTATGATGACTTCACTTTGGAGGCTAAACTATTTTGTGGTTGTTTTGTTTGTCGTTCTTGTTGGTTGAAATAATGTATTTGTTTGCTAATTTTAGTGTTTGGTTATTGCTTTAAGCTTGTTTTTAATGTTTGTTTTACTATATGATCAAACATTATGCTGCTCGGACTCTTCAAATGTTTGTTTTACTATATGATCAAACATTATGCTGCTCGGACTCTTCAAAAATAGTGTATTTTTAGAGAATCTGACACGGGTGTGGCAACGTTTTTGGATAGTCATAAAACACTATGATGACTTTATTTTGGAGGCTAAACTATGTATTGTATTTATTATGGTTAATTCAGTAGAAAAACTTTCTGAGGTTGTTATGTTTTTTCTTTCTTTTTGGTTGAAATGTATTTGTTTGCTAACTCTAGTGTTTTAGTATTGGTTTAAACTTGTATTGTTTGTTTTACTTAATGATCAAACATATAACACTATGATGACTCCACTTTGGAGGTTAAACTATTATGGGGTTGTTTTATTTTTCATTTTTTTTTTTTTTTTTTGAAACAATGCATTTTGTTGGCTAATTTAGTGTTTTGGTATTGTCGCAAGCATGTATTATTTGTTTGTTACACTATGATGACTTTGCTTTGGAGACACTCCTTGTTACTAAATTTGCGGTGGCTAGTTTTTTGTCCTTCAATTTTTTGTTACTATACTCCGATTATGTATTATTTTGTTGTTGTTGTTACTGTTCAACATGCTTTCTTATGCTTTCACATCCGTTACTTCTTTTTTCTGGATTGCTTGGTTTGTTTTTCTTTAAGCCGAGGGTCTATACGAAACCACCTCTCTGCATAGGGGTAAGGACTGTGTACAATCTACCCTCCACAGACCCATTTTGTGGGACTACACTGGGTATGTTGTTGTTGCATATATTTAATTCTATTTCTTGAGAACTCCGCTATTTTGTTTCCATGGATCAATCAATGAGTGGATTATGTAAAAAAGTTGTGCTATTTATACCAGGAGGAGTAGTGTTATATCAGGCCTAATCAGTCAACTAAGCTTCAAGCTGAAATAGTTGTAGTCTGCTTTATGCCTTGTATATCCATTGTTGATTGTTAAGAGTTTTTGATCCTAAATTTTGTTTAGATGGACGAGGACTCATTCTGTTTATGATTGGCACATTTGAGAATGATAACGGGCTGTTAAATTGAAGTGCTTATAATATTGACAGGACTACTTAAAGAACTGGCTTGGTGTTGTTTCATGGGAAACCGGGGGCAGAAAAGAACTGAAAATGTTGATGAATTGCCTGCGGATAAGCGAGCCTGTAGCTCAACCGAATTCAGGCCAAGTTCTTCCAACTCAGTGGTTCATACTACAATGAGTTCCCTACATGAAAGGCGCAATGGTGATGTGGGCACATCATCATCATCATCATCATCATCTTCAGGGTCAAGTGAAGGTGAAAAGGACTCTGCTTATGGATCTTGTGAATCTGATAATAGTTATAGGGACATTTACAGGCAGCAACTGCTGGGCAATCAGGGCAAATTCAAAGGAGTTTTGTCAAGTTTGAGCAAGGAATCTGGTGATTCAGCACTGTTGGCTGCTCTAACGGAGTTATGTGACTTGTTATCTTTTTCTCCTGATAGTTCAATGTCAAACTTAATGGCAGATTCATTTTCTCCCCTTCTTGTAAGATTGGCTAGGCATGAGAGCAATCCTGATATAATGCTATTAGCAATCAGGGCAATGACTTATTTATGTGAAGTTCATCCTCGTTCTTCGACCTACCTTGTCAATCATGACGCAGTTCCTGCCCTTTGTCAAAGGCTAATGGCCATTGAGTACTTGGATGTGGCTGAACAGGTATACTGAAAATGTTTATCAATAATTCATCTGTTTTTGTGCCATATTAAAGAGTAGATAGCTTTTTAGCTGGTTTCCTATGATTTGTTTATCGTTGAGTTATCCTGTGATTGATTTTTTTTTTCCTTCAACTTAGTGTTTGCAAGCACTAGAGAAAATCTCGCGTGAACAACCAATAGTGTGTTTGCAATCTGGGGCTATCATGGCCTGTTTAAGTTATATCGATTTCTTGTCAACAAGTGTGCAGGTAAATCACTAACATTAATAATCTGCTATTGAAAACCTAATGATATTGAAGGTTGAAATATTGATTTTCATCTCTTTGTTTCTTTTATCTGTTGCAGAGGAAGGCACTCTTAACTGTCGTAAATATTTGTAAAAAGCTTCCCTCCGGATGTCCTTCACCTCTAATGGAGGCGGTTCCGGTTTTGTGCAATCTTCTTTTATATGAGGATATACAGGTATAGTTTGTGGAAAGTTGTTCCTGTACTGACTCCTCTTAATTATTCAGTGTTACAATTTTATAACATTGAAATGGTTTATTCATCTTTCAGCTTGTTGAGAGTGTAGCTACTTGTTTGATTAGAATAGTCGAGCAGGCATGCCACTCTTCGGATATGCTGGACCAACTGTGTGAACATAGGCTGGTTGAGCAAGTCACGCATCTCATAGAGTTGAATGGTCGAACAACAGTTAGCCAATCAGTTTATGTTGTAAGTTCTTGAAATGTGTTTTAGTTGCAGACATCAGATATGAATTTGCCTTGTCGACATTACTTCACTGTCTTGGTTTATAAGTATTTTTTAATTTATTTTTTCATGATAGGGTTTAATTGGGTTACTTGTCAAACTGGCTGCTGGATCTATCGTGGCTGTCAATACTCTCTTTGAACTTAACATCAGCCACATATTAAAGGACGTTTTATCCACTCATGACTTCTCACATGGGGTGCCTTCTACTCTGATGATTGATGGACATTATAATCAGGTCTAGCTTTATAAAGTTCCCTTATTCTTTTAATTATTGATTGTATTGTTAGAATTGACCCCAACAACAATAATATACCCAGTACGGTAGAAATGGCCTCAAAAGATAAAAAGGAAAGTGAAGTAGAGTGAGAAGTGTCAAGAAGAAACTTGTGGATAGGCTCTCCAAATTGCTGCTGTCGGTCTTGTTTTACCAAATAGTATAAATGCAATAACACATTGATATCTTTCTCAAACATTTTGGTCCCGTCATAGGAACTAAAGGCTTAAGGACGTAAGCTCCATAGAATGGTGCATCTTTGAAAAAGGAGAGACGCAATTCTAGAGAAATGTAAGGTTACCCTAGGATTTTCAGCAACCGGTTCAAGAAAAGGCATTGAAGTGGCGCTAATGGGGCTCTAACTTAGGACCTCATACAAACCTTGAACACCCCTTGGTAATTGCTTTGGAGATATTCCTTGTGTCAAGGAGTCAATACCACATACATATTTTAGTTTTTCCAAAAATGTAATTTTACCTTTATAAAGTAAAATTTTCCAACAAATGGGGTTCATTCAAACTCCTAGGACTATGTAGGTATGTTCCAACATATAAAGGTCATGTTTGACTCCATTTGAAGAAGATGTCATGTGATTTTTTTTGATTAATCATAGTTCTTGATATGGGGAGCCTTGGAGTAATGGGTAAAGTTGCCTCCATGTGACCAGAGGTCACGGGTTCGAGCCTTTGTAACAGCCTCCGGCAGAAATGCATGGTAAGACTGCACACAATAGACCCTTGTGATTGGGCCCTTCCCCGGACCCGCATAGCAAGAGCTTTAGTGCACCGGACTGCCCCTTTTTTTCTTTTAAAAATTGTTCTTGATATATTATCTGCTTACATCTGGTAACTATGAAAAATCATTTCGAATGAAAAGGAATTATCTAGATTTTTCTATATAAAACGTTGTAATTCATGCATCTAATCACCGCAACAAACAGCTAGCCTACAGTGGCGGATCATCAGCAGTTCATCGTTTTGTCCCCTGCCCAATACTGATGAAACAGTATTGAACTTTGTTTGCAAGTTAAGTAATTTTCTTTAGTTTAACTTCGTTTAATATCAGCAGATATTCCATTTGTTTTTTCCTTTATGGGGTTACTGCAATTCTATCTATTGGAAAGTGCCTTCAATTACATAAACATTAATTTGAAGCCTTTCTTGTTTTTTGATAGCTATGTATGAACAGGATTTTTAGTTTATGAAATGGCAGTGTGTTGACTCAGATCTTGTTAGATGGTTATGTCCTGTACATGTGATGACTACTGAAGGAATAGAGTTGTATTGTCTTTTCCTCAGGTAGACGAAGTTCTCAAGCTGTTAAATGAACTTCTTCCTCCCATATCCAGAGAACAGAATGTCCAACTAGCTGCAGATAAAGAACACTTCCTCATCAGTCACCCTGATCTTCTGCAGAAATTTGGCTTTGATTTACTTCCTGTGCTAATCCAGGTGGTTATTCTTATTTGTGGTATCTAAATTAGCTTGCTCTAGTTTCTATCATTCTTGCTTCCGCTGACTTTCTTTAATCATCAAACAGGTGGTCAATTCTGGAGTAAATTTATATGCTTGTCATGGCTGTCTATCAGTTATGAATAAGTTAGTTTATTTCAGCAAATCCGACTTGCTTGGATTTCTTCAAAATACTAATGTTTCAAGGTGAGATGCTTTCGTTTACTCAAAGTTTTAAACAAAAGCTTGGTATCTTCTTCTATTTGGCTAAATTGACTTATCTATGTCTTGCAGCTTCTTAGCAGGAGTTTTTACTCGCAAAGATCCTCATGTTCTTATACTAGCCCTTCAGATTGTTGATAAGCTTCTAGAGAAGCTCTCTCATGTTTTCTTGAACTCATTTGTTAAGGAAGGTGTTCTCTTTGCTGTTGATGCACTTCTTTCCTCGGAAAAATGTTCCCAGTCTCTGTTTTCAGTTTCTAATGGTGTTCAAGCATCAGATGAAGCCTGCCAAGGATCAGAGCCACGTTCTGCAGTAAAATGTCTTTGTTTTGCTTCTGATGCTGTTCAGTCTCCAACAGGACCAGAAACAAGGACTTGCAAGATAGACAAAGAGACTGTTCAAAGTCTCGCTAGGCATATCAGGACCAATTACTTTGCAACAGACCCAATGAATCCCAGTTTAGGAATAACCGATGTTCTTCAGAAGCTGAAAACTCTTTCTTCTGCATTAAATGAGCTGGTTCACAAATTTAGTAGCAGCACTGCTCCTCTTCAAGAGAAAGAAGAGTTTTACCCTGTTTTGCATCAAATTATGTCAGAGTTAAATGGGAATCATGCCATTTCCACGTTCGAATTCATTGAGAGTGGAGTTGTGAAGTCTCTAGTGAATTACCTCTCCAATGGCCAATACTTTGGACAAAAAATAGATGGTGATGGATCATTAAATCAGCTGTATATTGTAGAAAAGAGATTTGAGTTGTTTGGTAGATTACTTCTGTATAACTCTGGTCCGTCTCTGGAGGACTCTTCTTTTCTTGCTTTGGTAAGGAGATTGCATAGTGCACTTTGCTCTGTGGAAAACTTCCCAGTCATCTTGAGTCATGCATCTAAGCTACGAAACTCATATGCTACTATCCCGTACGGGCAGTGTACGTCATATCCTTGTCTGAAGGTCCAATTTGTGAAGGGAGATGGGGAGTCATTACTTGGTGATTATACGGAGAATGTTGTGAATGTAGATCCTTTTTCCCCTTTGGAAACAATTGAGGGATACTTGTGGCCAAAAGTGAGTAGAAAGAAAAGTGAAAAGTTGAACCCATCCACTGTGGATTTAGAGGAAGAGTCACCATCTCGTGTATCACAAGATGTAAGCACGTCTCAAGGTAAAAATCCAGTACCCATGGAATCGGACACCACCTCCACAGATTCCCATGAAATACAGGTTGGTTTATCAAAATTTTGTTTGTACTGGTTGGTTTTCAATCTGTTATGTTTAAACCTGCTATTTAGCGGCAATGAGCTTCCTCATTCAAAGTTCCTATGGTTCTCCCTCAGGAGGTGAAGAATAACTTGCAATTATTTGCTGAAGTGGAAATTGTGGATATAGAACAAAGAAAGAGTGATCCAATGGATATTTCAGATGTTAATGCAGTAATTCTTTTCCTTCGCTAACAGTTTTAACAAGTTATTTCTTATGTATTTTTGAGTATGTCTTTGATTCTTGCTTTGCGATGGGCGATACTGTTACATCTTTTAACTGATACTATATTATGCTTTGAATAGCTACAGAATTTTATTGACCATGTCAAATCAACATGCTCCTCTGTTCTGTCATATCAGTAATGTTACGTTTGCGCTGCTGTCTTGTAGGAGTTTTTGGAGAAAGGAAAACTAAATTCATCTGAAGTTGATAGTAGCACAAGTTTGGTGTGTACTGGATGTTGTGATGATGAAAATATTGCACCTAAATTGATATTCTACCTGGACGGACAGAAGTTGAACCACAAGTTGAGCCTATATCAAGCTGTACTCCAACAGCAGATTAAAGCAGAGAATGACATCATTACTAATTCAAGCATGTGGAGTCAAGTACACAGGGTGACCTTCCGAAGATTTGTGAGACATAAACCAGGATGTCCTCATAGTTGTAAACATGCCGTACATTATACTCCATCTGAGAAACCTACAGCATGGTGGCAGTACACTCCATCTTTCTCTAGCTTGTTTGGTTCTGAAATGGTTGATCTTGAGAAATCAAGTCCAACTTATGATATCTTATTTCTTCTTAGAAGTTTGGAAGGCTTGAACAGGTTCAGTTTTCATCTTGGGTCCCGGACAAAGATAAATGCTTTTGCAGAAGGAAAGACTACCAATTTGGGTGATATAAAGGTCACAAATTCCGATCTCCCTCAGAATGAATTTGCAAGCACTAAATTGACAGAGAAACTAGAACTGCAAATGAGGAATCCCTTTTCTGTTTCCATAGGAGGCATGCCAGCTTGGTGTGGACAATTGGTTAATTCATGCCCCTTCTTGTTTGGTTTCGATTCAAGATGCAAGTACTTCCGCCTTGTAGCATTTGGTCGACAGTCAATTCAGCCCGAATCATCGTCTCATAATACGGCAGCAGGCACAAATGGTAGGCACCAAAACAGTAGTGGTATACGCCGGAAAAAATTCTTAGTTCATCGAAGTAGTATTTTGGATTCTGCAAGACAGATGATGGACCTCCATGCCAATCAGAAGGTTGTCATTGAGGTGGAATATAATGATGAGGTTGGTACTGGTCTTGGTCCAACTCTAGAATTTTTTACCTTGGTCAGTCATGAGTTCCAGAAGATTGGGCTAGGGATGTGGAGAGGTGATCACATGGCTCATGGAAGCGTGAGTGTAGAGGATAAATCTGGAATCACTTTCTCTCCTCTTGGTCTGTTCCCCCGCCCATGGTCACCTTCAGCCCATTCATTAAGTGGCCTAGAGTTCTCTGAAGTGCTGAAAAGGTTTGTGCTTCTGGGCCAGATAGTTGCGAAGTCTCTCCAAGATGGCAGGGTTCTGGATCTTCGGTTATCTAAAGCATTTTACAAGCTTATTCTTGGGAAGGTATGATCCGTATTTTGTAGGCATTCTCGTTAGTTCTGGTTGTTGGGTTTTCCTTATGTTTTCTTCTTTTTGTAGGAACTCACTGTGTATGACATCCAGTCATTTGACCCTGAACTTGGTGGAGTTCTCCTAGAATTTCAGGCTCTTGTTGAAAGAAAAAGACATATGGAATCATTTTGTGACGGAAAATCATCGTTAGACCTTGAACTTAATTTCCGGAATACAAAAATTAGTGATCTTTGTCTTGACTATACTCTTCCTGGCTATCCAGATTATGTCCTTAATTCTGCATCTGATGCAAAAATGGTTAGCACTCTACAAGTTGATGCCTGATACTTTATAAAATTCTAAAGGCTAATCATTGAAGTTGACGACTTGTTTCTAGGTCGATTCCTCTAACTTAGAGGAGTATGTTTTACTCATTGTGGATGCTACTTTAAATTCTGGAATTTCAAGACAAATTGGAGCATTCAAGTCGGGCTTTGATCAGGTCTGTCTCCATCAAACTACCTTTTAGTATAAACTATTGAAGTTATAGTTCTTCAACTATAGTTTGCATCAGGTGGAGTCAAATAATTTGTTTAGTTTCAGTTGATGATCAACTTCTATTTCTGCCTGATCTACTTTCTATTCAATTGACAATTGGAGGCGTGGAATTAAATTTTACTTCCTTGAAGTGGCTCCAGAAATTTGTAAGAGAGGCCATGTAGACATTGATGTAAGATCAAAGGGTTTTATGTGAAGGATGTATTATTTCCCAAATCCAAAATGTTAAGGGGTTAAAGTGAGCTTTCTTAATGACAAATTTGGCTGATTGATTTTATAAAAACTGTAAGTTGAGTGCTCTTATTAGTACAAAACAAAAAGTCAAATGAGTACTTTATTACATAATATCTCATAGTAGAGTGACCTTTTTGATCATGCCTTAAGATTTGCTCTGCTTTCTCTGCTCGTTTGAGATAATCTTTGTCCGGTACATGAACACTAACAACGCAGTAAATTAGTCATGTGGTGATTCTTATGCACCTTTTTTTCTTTTCTTTTGAAAGTATTCAGATATTGGCTTGTATATAAGGAAACTATCCAGAAAAATCTGTATCTTAAAGATTGTGCAACTTATCTGTAATTGAAGTACTATGCTGCTGTTATTTCTTCTTATAAAAATGGCAGCATCTACTTCATCGAATTAAATAATCAGTTTATATTGCCATAAGATTTGGTTGGTATTCTAAAAGCAGTTTGCAGGTTACTCATTTTTTCTGTCTTCACCGTTTCTGAAGCCAATGGCAGTCATCTTAAATATTTCGTTGATTTCTCAGGTTTTCCCCATCAGACATCTTCAGGTTTTCACTGAAGATGAATTAGAGCGACTATTGTGCGGAGAGTGTGGATTTTGGAACGTAAGTTGTGTTTTCTGAGCAGCTGATGGATATAACTTGAAGATCGATCTCCTGTTTTTTTAAACCAATTATCATTGTTTTGGGCAGTCCAATGAGCTTCTGGATCACATCAAGTTTGACCATGGATACACTGCCAACAGTCCTCCAGTTATAAATGTCCGTACATTGCTATCTTCTTAGATTTGATTGTTCAATGGAACCAATTGCTGCTAATTGACAATTGACTTCCTGAAATTTGTAGTTACTTGAAATTATGAGGGAGTTTGACAGCAAGCAACAGAGAGCATTCCTGCAGTTTGTGACTGGTGCACCTAGACTGCCTCCAGGGGGTCTGGCATCTCTTAACCCAAAGTTAACAATTGTCCGGAAGGTACTTACAATAGATTTCCTGAGTGCATAATAGGCCAAACGAGAAGATCTCGTATAATTATGTCACTTCCTACTCTAATGTCGAGCACTTTTGGTTTGTCACAGAGTTGCAGTGTTTGGGTCGACGCTGAGCTGCCTAGTGTGATGACATGTGCCAATTATCTAAAGCTACCACCTTACTCTTCAAAAGTCAGCTCTTTTCTCTTTCATTCGCTTGTGTGAGGTCTCTTTTCTTTATTATTTGACAAAAGAAATAATTTTTTCCTTTCGCCGTCAAATTTTGCAGGAGAGAATGAAGGAAAAGCTGTTATATGCCATAACGGAAGGACAAGGCTCGTTCTATCTTTCATAGGTTTCCCTGGCTTGATCAATCAGGTACATAGCTTGTGAATACTATAGTTCAGAGTAGGTGGTGGCAACGTACATTCGTGACTTAGAAGATTGTGGCAGCGGGTGGTTTGTGGAATTGAAGGAGAGCTGATTACTGCTGCTGCACTGACTAAACTTGGTGGTTGTGTAAACATCAATGGTTTATTAGTATGATAGTAAGAAAATAGTCTAGTTCTTGAAGGTGAATTATACAGTGAAAAGTTATTTGTGGGGTTTTAAGCTTTTTGTTTAGTTAGTTGTTGGTGCATATAAGCTATGTACAGAAAACAATTGTGGACACATATATTTCATTTAAGGTCAGTTTGATGGAAAGATGAAAGTGAAATATGGTTAACTTTGTTTATTATGTTTTCTCTTCTTTTGTTTTGTTTTGTACCTTTTCTTGAGCTTACAAACTCAACAATAACATGCCTAGTATAATCCCACAAGTGATGCCGGGGAAGGTTAGATGTACGCAGAGGCCTTACCCCTACCTTTGTGGGGTAGAGAGACTGTTTCTGATAGACTCTAGACTCAAAAAGTGAAGTGAAGTTATTTGGGGAGGGGTAGAGAGATTTGCTTATCATGTTTGTCTTCTTTTGTTTCGTTTTGTCTCTCTTGTTGAGCTTACAAAATCCTAAACTCGAAATTTGTTGGAAATGCCCATTTTGAGCTATAGCTCAGACAGATGTTCCTATGTTCCTGCTGATCTCGACTTTTCAAATTGTCAGCTTCTGACTTTGCATGCGAAGTTTGACAGTTTTCTCATCTGTTTTATCTTTACGCAGCTAGTCTTTCTTTCCTGTTTTTGATCGAAAGATCTTTGTTGACGTGCTATTGCTATAAAGATCCTGTAATTGCAACATATTTATTGCAATTGGTTGGAGTACATGAAAATATACTTAGGTCTAAATGCCAAATGCAGATGAATGAAATTGTTACTTTTATTTCAGGTCTTACAGTTGCAATCTATTATTGACATGTAAAGGGATAGTTTTGAGACTTTGCATATACAATACTTTATTTAATCTCTTAAACTTTGTCCATTAAAATATCTCCACATAAAATGGGATGGACAATAGGGTACTAAGGGTAGTTTGCTATGTTTTTCAAAGACGTGTAAAACTAGATTTTTCTTTTTCTTTTTTTGCCGTTTGTTTTAAAAATGTCACTTTTCATATTTACTTTTTTAAATTGAACATCACAATATTAAAGACCATGAGATTTAAGAAAGTTTGAATAGTGACACATTTTTTTAGTTTAAAAGCACTAGGTTCAAAAGTATGGAAAATTTTAGAGTGGGTGAGGCTCAACCAATAAAAGTTGTGTGAGTCTTCACTCTTTGCTTGACAAGTGGAAATATGAGTCCCACATTGACTTTGTTCACAATTTATCCTTCTTTATTCTATTTTCTCTCTATTTTTTTTTCTATTTCCTTCGTCTAATAATAATCGTTCACTATTAATTTATTACATCATTAAAAAATAATAAATATTAAGAAAATTTTACCATATCATGTTTGAATATCATAAATTTAGTTCTTTAGCAAAGAAATTGAGTAAGATGGATAAAAATGAGTAAAATATTATTGATTTTTTAAACTGAACAAGTATTGTTAGACATATTTTTTAGTAACATGAACAAGTATTGTTGGACAACAAAAGTGATAAATTTGATTTTATTTGATATAATTTTTGTAAAAAATAATTAAAATAATGTTAATACATGAATTTACTTAATTAAAGCATCAAAAGTGAAAAATGAGTTGAAAAAAAATATTATAACCTATTTTCTAAATTTGGATGTACCTTTAAGTTGGATTAGAAAATTTCATTGTTAAATACTGATTTTAAATAAAATAAAAAGTTATTTCAAAAAAATCAGAAATTTAGAATTGCATTTGATATAATTTTTGTAAAAAATATTTAAAATAATGTTAATACATGAATTTACTTAATTAAAACATCAAAAGTGAAAAATGAGTTAAAGAAAATACTATAACCTATTTTCTAAATGTGGATGCACCTTCAAGCTGAATTAGAAATTTTCATTGTTAAATACTGATTTTAAATAAAATAAAAAGTTATTTCAAAAAAATCAGAATTTTATTAATTTGCAAAACCTTATATGTGAAATTAGCTTACGCATAAGTCATAACACATATAAGGTTTTGGCAAAAATCGGATAGAGACACATACAAAATATTATTACATTAATTATCATTTTTCATTTTCTATCCAAATTTAGAAAATGGGCTATAACATTTCTTTTTCAACTCATTTTTCACTTTTCATGTTTTATTTAAGTAAATTCATGTATTAACATTATTTTAAATCTTTTTTACAAAAAAATATATCAAATACAATCAAATTTATTGTTTCCGTTGTCCAACAATACTTATTCATGTTTTATTCAAAAATATATGTCTAACAATAGATGTTCAGTTTAAAAAATCAATAATATTTTACTCATTTTTATCCATCTTACTCAATTTCTTTACTAAAGAACTAAATTTATGATATTCAAACATGATATAATAAATTATTTTTTAATGATATATCAAATTAATAGTGAACAAATATTATTAAACAAAGGAAGTAGGAAAAAAATAAGAGAGAAAATGGAATAAAGACGGATAAAGTGTAGGACAAAGTCAATCAGCACCTATATTTCCACTTGTCAAGTGGAGACTCACTCAACTTTTGTTGGTTGAGCCTCTCTCACTCTAAAATTAACTCTTTTCTTTTCACTTTCATAAAGTGTGGCTAGTTCTTCTTTTATCACGTATTAGCCACACTCTCATTTGCTCTATTATAATAGTTCAAAAAGTGTCTTAATCCAGACATTCTTCAAATTGAAAGCACCATCCACCCCATACTCCAAAAAAAAAGAACAGAAAGAAAGAGAAAAATATGCCAGTGTAGAATTTTCTTTTTCTAAAAAGCAAAACTAAAGAAATCAA
This sequence comes from Capsicum annuum, assembly GCF_002878395.1. Lineage (NCBI taxonomy): Eukaryota > Viridiplantae > Streptophyta > Magnoliopsida > Solanales > Solanaceae > Capsicum > Capsicum annuum. The sequence goes on along the minus strand of NC_061119.1, from coordinate 11,415,523 downwards.
GAATGAAAGGGGGGAAGCACAAGAATCACCCAATAAATGATTGCCAAACAATTGTGTCGGATTCTCGAAAAATACACATACTTTTAGAGAATTCAACACACATCTGTTGATATTTTTTAAGAGTCCGAGCAACACAGGTAATATCAACCACATTTTTAATTAATCCATATTAAATTCGAAAAATGTCTTAATCTAAACATGTCCTAAGTCGAAAATAGAATTTAAGGCAAAATGACTTGAGCAAAGGAAACAAACAACATTTTATTTGTGGATTTATAAATTGGATTTAGTAAGCCCCATGAATAATCAGAGTAGGACTTTCGATTGTCGACGAACACTTCTCCAAGGGAGAATCTCGTCAATGAAATATCTTTCACTGCCCTACAGATAGTACCTTCCTCCACACTCCAAAAAGAACAAAAGAATGAGAAAATTAGAGTGAGGCTTTGATCATTGATAAACGCTACTTTAAAAGTGATCCTCTTAAGTATCCGATTTTTTTCATCATTGAAATAGCCTTTCGTCGCGCTAAGGATAGTAGCACCTTCCATCACACTCCAAAAAGAACAAAAAGATAGAGAAAATCAAAGCAAAACTCTGATTACCCATAAACACTTCTTCAAAAGTGATCTCTCAAATTTCGATCGTTTTCATCATTAGAATAACGTTTCATCGCCCTACGAGTAGCACCTTCCATTCACACTCCAAAGAGCACAAAAAAAATGAGAATTTATCCCATTCTTCTGAAATTTTTTTAACCTCCTAGCCACCCCCACGCCCCCCAAACCCACAAAAAAAAGGATAGAAAATCAGAGCAAGACTCTAATTACCCACAAATAGTTCTTCAAAGGCAATCTTCTAAAATTTTTGATGATTCATCATTAAAATAAATTTAGCACCTTTCATTCACACTTCAAAAAGCACAAAAAATGAGAAAATATCCCATTCTTCTAGAATTTTTTTAACCCCGCTACCCCACCCCACCCCCACCCCACCAAAAAGAAAATGAAATCAAGAAAGGAGAAAGTACAAGAGCCACCCACTAAAACCCCATACGTAGTTCACCCCATCTCCACCACCTTATCACCTATTCCCCCAGTTTCAAACTACTTCTCCCTCCCCTTTTCTCCTCTTTCCCATTCCCAAATGTACAACAACTCATGACAACTCTACTACCTCCCACCCCCACCCCCCTTTCACCCCCCTCCCCCTTCTCCCAAAATCTCCTCTTCAACTTCTCCTCCCCTTCCACCATCACATGTAAAGCTACAAATAGCCCATTTCAACCCATCCCCACTTCCTTAATAACCTCCAAGAATCAATCTTTAACCTCTCCAAACAACACCCTTTTGACCCTTTTACAACAAAGAAAAACTGATGAAGCTTGGTTGTACTACACCAAGAATCTTGAAAATCAAGAACTGCCCAACCCCACTTGCCTTAGCCGTTTAGTTTCACAGTTATCTTACCAAAACTCAACTGTCAGCCTCAGACGTGCTCAGGCAATCATCCAACGTCTACGCAATGAGCGCCAGCTTCATCGTCTTGACGCGAACTCTCTGGGGCTTCTTGCTAGTGCTGCAGCTAAAGGTGGACATGTTCTTTATGCTTGTTCAATTATTAAGTCAATGTTGAAGTCTGGTTATTTACCTCATGTTAAAGCATGGAGTTCTGTTGTTAGTAGACTTGCTAACTCTGGTGATGATGGTCCTATTGAGGCATTGAGGTTATTTGGTAGTGTTATTAGAAGGGTACGTAGGTTGAGTGATCTTGATATGGTTAAACATACGCGGCCTGATACAGCCGCGTATAATGCTGTGTTGAATGCTTGTGCTAATCTTGGTGATAAAAATAGGTTCTTGGAGTTGTTTGATGAGATGAGGGAGTTTGATTGTGAGCCGGATGTTTTGACGTATAATGTGATGATTAAGCTTTGTGCTAGAGGTGATAGGAAGGATTTGCTTGCTTTCGTATTGGAAAGGATAATTGAGAAGGGAATTCCTTTGTGTATGTCGACGTTTCAGTCTCTTGTTGCTGCTTATGTTGGTTTTGGTGATTTGGTTACTGCTGAAAAGGTGGTTCAGGCAATGAGGGAAGGGAGGAGGGATTTGTGTAAGATTTTAAGAGAGGGTAATGTGGACGAGGTGTGTTTGGATGATAATGATGTGTTTGATAAGTTGCTTCCGAATTCTGTTAATTGGAGAGATAATGAGCCACCAGAGTTGTCTCGAGTGTTTGAACCGAATTCTAGGATGTATACGACTTTAATGAAAGGTTATATGAATGCAGGACGTGTTACGGATATGGTGAGGATGTTAGAGGCGATGAGGCATCTAGGAGATAGTGAGAGCCACCCGGACCATGTTACTTACACAACGGTTATTTCTGCGTTTGTGAAGCAAGGTTTAATGGATAGGGCACGGGAAGTGCTGGCCGAGATGGTCAGGATTGGTGTCCCTGCTAATAGAATCACTTACAATATTTTAATCAAAGGATATTGCCAGCAGCTGCATATTGACAGGGCGGAAGAGCTGATTAAGGAGATGATTGATACTGGAATAGAGCCTGATGTGGTTTCTTATAACACAATCATTGATGGATGTATATTGGTAGATGACAGTGCAGGAGCTCTTTCTTACTTCAATGAGATGCGAGCGAGAGGTATTGCTCCGACCAAAGTAAGTTACACCACTTTGATGAAAGCTTTTGCCTCGTCTGGTCAGGCTAAGCTAGCTAACAAGGTGTTTGATGAGATGCTTAAAGACCCTCGAGTGAAGGTTGATTTGGTCGCTTGGAACATGTTGGTAGATGCATACTCAAAGCTAGGAAAGGTCGAGGAAGCAAAGAATGTGATTGAGAGGATCAAAGAAAACGGATTCTACCCAAATGTGGCTACTTATGGCAGTCTTGCAAATGGAATTGCTTTGGCTAGGAGGCCGGGAGAAGCGCTTTTGCTTTGGAATGAAGTAAGGCAGAGGTGTGGAATGGGAAACGGAGAGGAGTCTAATCCTTCTTCTGGTATCCCGCCATTGGAACCGGATGAAGGACTGCTAGATACTTTAGCAGATATATGTGTCCGGGCAGCTTTCTTCAGGAAAGCTTTGGAGATTGTTGCTTGTATGGAGCAACATGGGATAGCACCAAATAAGATCAAGTTCACTAGGATCTACGTTGAGATGCATTCAAGGATGTTTACTAGTAAGCACGCGTCCAGAGCTAGACAGGACAGGAGAAAGGAGCGAAAACGAGCAGCTGAGGCATTCAAGTTCTGGTTGGGATTGCCCAACTCCTATTACGGAAGTGAGTGGCGTCTTGATTCGGTAATTGAAGATGAATACAGATCTGAGTAATATGGATCAGGTTATAGAACATACATATTATACTTGAATATAGATTTGAAAGTTTGTTGTTTTATACATTTCGAATAATCAGATACAGCTTTCTACATAGTTGGATGGCAGGACTTTTAATGTAATGAAGTCCTGATTTAACCATACTGTGTATTCTATATATTGTTCAAAAGTTGTACTTTTATGTGCTATAAACTTGATGAGTTGTATACAATCACAAAAGTTCCAGTAACAGTGCCTACGCTCAATTCTTCTTCCATTATTACTTTGCACATCATATGATTCTTGTTCTAGCTTCTGGTAAAGGAGAAACTCAAGTTAGTTTGAATGGGTTATAATGCTTCACTTACTTTCCCCCGAGACTAGAGACAAGGCAGATTCAGAATTTGAAGTTTAGTCATACGATGACCTACTGGATTCACAATCAATTGTTGTATAATAATATTTAATGGATTTCTTAATCTATATGCTGGATCAAGGCAAAAACTACTAGGTTCACATGGACACATAACCAATCCTCTACCATCACCTCTCAGTGGATAGGAAATGATTTGACATTGTCAATGAGAGGCTACATTTCCTATCGATTACGTATTTGATTTCTAGCACTAACGTCGGAGCACGGTTAAAAGAACACCACCTGGTGTTTTTTCCACCTTATTCATGAATGTCTAGGAGTTGACAAAATCTTCATTAATTCAGTTTGCTCAAATCATGCTGAAGTATGAAAAACTGGAACTGTAACATAGCAATAACGTTACACAGATTACATGAAGGGCACCTGCTATTATGTGCTTATTTCTTCAGAATCACCAAAAGGTCAGATAATTAGGACTATTTACATGAAAAGAACATATTAATACATTAAGAAGCCAAAATGGCAGGACTTTCTTTCCAAAATAGCGTATAATCACATACAACTTCTAGAAAAGAAGCAAATGATGCATGAAATCGTGGCCTTAGTCGTTAGTGTTGTTCGACTATCCTCTTGACCTTGATGTTTGTGAATAAGATGAAGATAGTACCTGAATGAAAATGATTCAAGATGTCACTTGAAGAGAATTTTCACATGATGATGGGGAAAGTATGGCCAAAGAAACTCTTTAACCATATAAACTTGATGATCCTCATTGCAATTTGATTATCCTGTAAATATAAAAACCAGACATCACAATACCTGATATGTCTTGGGACCCTTCTTTAGTAAATAACCAACACTATTAAGGTTATCCACGAATGTGTCAATATCTGGAACCCTTAATGCAATCCGATCTGCCAGACTATATATTTCCTGAAAAATAACTACTGTTATCAGGATTTTTTCCATTCTTACATTTGTACTTTTGCAGGGAAATATAGAACGACGAGAAAGATGGCTTACCGAAATTGAAAAGCAATTCTTTTGCTGCAATTCTGACTGCTTATGCAAGGCACTCAAAAACCGCTTTGCTTCTTTCTGCTGACTCATTCCCCCACTCCGTCCAAAATCCACAAATCCATGCTCGTCAACATACTTATCGTATAATGACTCTTTCATTATTTCCACAACATCCTGAAAATTGAGAATAGATGATTTGAGGGCATCGTAATAGAGCAAAATTCGATGATGAAGATTGTAGCAAGTCTTGAATGATTTTTGTAAGATTGTTTACAAACTGATTTAGAAATGAGCAACTACTGAGACGATCAATTTACCAAAGCATCTTGCTCCGTTATCTCTTCTCTTAGATCTACTCTAGCTCGAGCTCCTGCCAACCTCACCAAGCTCTCTAATTGCCTGGCTGTTATTGGTGTACCATCTCCGGACATATTATGATCCCTCAACTTCAAGTAAAACTTCTGCAAGATTTCTGCTGCTGGTTTTGTCATCCTGCACCAAATGACATGAAGATAAATAAACATTTCAAAGAGTAGCTAAAACTCTCAAACATAAAAGAAAGCACATTTGACAACCTAGGAAATATGTAAGTTCTTGCATAAGCGATGTATTTACGGAGAAGAGGGGCAGGCAATGGAACAAAACCACTGTCTTTCTTAGGGTCCAGTCTCAGCCTTGCAACTAAAGAACCCTGCTTCGTGTTCATGTCAATTTCTCTAACATCCAGCGAGGCTACAAAGAAAAATTAAGATCAATTAAAGAAAAATATTTTCCCCTGTGATAGTGGTTGGCAAAGGGCAAACCTGTACATAACCGTTTTGCGACTGGTGGCTCCTCTACACTTTTTGCATGAAGCTGACAAGGAAAAGCTTTAAATCATGCAACTTTTTTTTTTCATGCAACTTTTCACATGAAAAAATTCTAAATGACAACCATATAACTGCATCAACTGATAAATTTCAATCAAGTTGTATTACAAGTTGAGATGCATGAAAGAAAAAGGACCTTTTCCTTGAAGAAGCTCAAGAAAATGATGCTAAAACCAGCAAGTGCGGGATCATTTTTGTTGGTCAATGATCACCTTATCTTTTTATTTTTTTAATTTTCTTTTTTCAATGATCACCTAATCCTACCACAAATAAAGCAAAGATCACATCAACGAGCTATCTCCATTGAATGAGTGAATATAGGTAGTGTTTCATACTGTTCAAGCAGAAAACAAAAAGGAAATTGATCACATATATCTGATGGTGTCAAGAAAAAAAGAATTATTTACTGCAAACACTAATTGTCTCCAAAAGTAAACAAGGATTCGAGTGCTATCGACAGTTGGATATTTCTTACAAGGTTTATCAAATTTCCAATTTGAACAAACGTTTGCAGAAAGGAGTGAGGACACTTACTGACATAATGTGCTCAGAGAGCCGCTTGTCCAGCACTTCATCAGGTTTATCAAGTAATATGAACACCAAATCAAATCGTGAAAGCAAAGCACTATTCATCTTCAAGTTCTCGTTCACAGTTTTTGCACGGCTGCAAGAAATTTTAACACATTACCACCACCACAGATTAATAGCTTTTAAAAGACCAATATGATAATGCAAGTATTCCCATGATCTAAGTTTGAATAATTATATGAGATAGATTCTTCTCCTTTCCCCGTTCTCCTCTTTTTGTTTCTATCTTCTTTCTCCCGTGTGTTACACTTCCAATCACCAGTCCATCCCACAGCTCCTTCTCTCCTTTTTGTTTTCTTCTAGTCTTCATAGTCACCCCAACCCCACCTCAAGTGCTAAACTATCAGTCTAGTTCAACTTAGCCTCAATACTTCCTCTCCCGCTTATTTGAACCTTCCCAATATTCTTCCTTCTCTTCTTTTTCTTATTCCCCCTCCTGTTACCTGCCATCTGCAGCCACCCTTCCTCTTTTTCTCCTTACCTAGCTTCCATTCTTCTTAGTTACCCCATCTTTTTTCTCCCTTCATCTCCTCCATCTATGCCATAGCCTAGTCTTGCCTCTGCTCAATTCTATTGCTCTGTTTTCTATTCTCAGTTGTTGTACATCAAGCTGCCCATTACGCGACTACTCTTTCTTGCTTTGTAATCTATATCCCGTGTTGTGCATGAAGTTACTAATCATGCCGCTACTCTTTTTTCCTTTGTATTCTATCTCCCTCATTGTGCATCAAGCTACCAATTGTCACTTTTGTTTTCTTCTCTCCGGTATTGTACATTATTAAACTGCTAATTACACCTTTACCAATAAGCACATCTTGATACCATGGGGCTTGAAAAGGAAATAGATATAATAGGTTGAATAGGTTAAAAAAAGCATTAAACTAGCAACTAACCGAATATGCAAAATGAGCTTGGTATGCAGTTCAGCTCAATAATGAGCTTTATGATCTAAAGACATCAGTTATTGAGTGCACATAGCAGGGGAAACTATTCCGCAGTTGTGTTATACGAAACTAATCACTGGTGTTTGCAGACCCCCTTCATGGCTCTATAAAATACATGGAAATCAAAAGTCCCCTAAAACATAGCTTCGTTTTATTGGGTGCTAGACGATGATGCATGCCTTACTCAGATATATTTGCAGAAAGAGTATTGCTTTGTGTAGGGAGAAGGTGAACGGTATTCATCTGTTAATGCATTGTTCTTTAGCTAGACAGCTTTGGAACTTCTTTTCTTAATACTTTTGGGAATGGGCAATGCCAATTTGTTAAGGAGCTCTCTGGCAGCTGAATGGACTGCAAATGATAAAGAACTAAGGAACATGAGAAGAACAATTCCAGCATATGCCTATGGAAATAAGGGAACCAGAGATGTAACTTCTTATTTACACAAGTTAAAATGTATGTGTTCGTGTTTGGTAGCTCTCTACTGTAACCTAAGAAATGTATATAAGGAGGATAGCATGACTTGTTGTATGTTGGGATCCCCCCTCTTCTATAACGTCCAGCATTATCTAGTGCTTGACTGCTTTCTTTACAACATACAACGTACTTGTTGTATGTGGCTGCTTTCTTTTCTTCTCTCTGTTAGTGTACATTACACTGCTAATTACACCTTACCAATAAGCACATCTTGATCCCATGGAACTTGAAAAGGGAATGGATATAATAGGTTGAATAGGTTAAAAATAAGCATTAAACTAGCACCTAACCGAAGATGCAAAATTATGAAGGGCTTGGTGTGCACTTCAGCTCAATAATGAGCTTTATGATCTAAAGACATCAGTTATTGAGTGTACATAGCAGGGGAAACTATTCAGAAATGTGTTATGCGAAGCTAATCACTGGTGTTTGTGGATCCCCTTCAGGGCTCTATAAAAGACACGGAGATCAAAAGTCCCCTAAAACATAGCTTGTTTTTGTTGGGTGCTAGACGATGATGCATGCCTTAGATATATTTGCAGAAAAGGGTAAATGCTTTGTGTAGTGAGAAGGTGGAGGGCAGTATTCATATGTTAAGGCATTGTTCTTTAGCTGGACAACTTTGGAACTTCTTTTCCTAACACTTTTGGGATAAAACGGGCGATGCCAATTTGATAAGGAGCTCTCTAGCAGCTGAATGGACAGAAAATGATAAAGAACTGAGGAACATGTGAACAACAATTCCAGCATATGTCTATAGAAAGAAGGGAACTAGAGACGTTACTTCTTATTTACACATGTTAAAATGTAAGTGTTCATGTTTGGTAGCTCTCTAGTGCAACCTAAGAAATGGAGGATAGCATGACTTGTTGTATGCTAGGATTCTCCCCCCACCATTCTTTTATAACATCCAGCATTATCTAGTGTTTGGCTGCTTTCCTTGCTCACATAACCAAAAAAGTGATCTAAAGGCATCAATTATCAACTCAAGCAATCATCCATAACATGCGATTAAAAAATATTTTCATAATACTTGTAGTGGCCACCAACAGGATTTGCTGCTGCTAAAACAGATGTCCGTGCTGACAAACTTGCAACAAGTCCTGCCTTTGCAACAGAGACGCACTGTTGTTCCATAGCCTCCAATAGGGCCTAAAGTCATGAAAAAATAATTACGTCCTGATCCTAAGTGTGAAGTACCAGTTGACAGTCATAAGCCATTTAACAAAAAGACCTGATGTTCAGCAGACATTTTGTCAAACTCATCAATGCAGCATAATCCACGATCTGCAAGAACCATAGCACCTAACCATGCCAAAAAGCAACAAAAAGGTATAATTAAGCATAATGGGACTCAGATGATTACCGTAAGCAATGACTAAAGGTGTAATTTCTCTGCAAAAGGGATATACGATAAAGGAATAAAAGGAGTAGATAGGAATCTTATGTCTTTACAATAAAAAAGAAATGAAATAACAGTACTTGGGCAGGAATTACAACCCCCAGTCACAAAAACTCAACTGTGATGATTATGTGGACAGGAATTACTAGTCCATTTTAGTTTCCCTATGTGTTCTTTTTAAAAGTACATTGCTTTAAATATAACCCTCTGCAAAAAGATACAATTGATTGGTGGATTTCCAAATTGTAGTATTCCCACGCTAAAAGAAAAAGAGACCATTACCTGCTTCAAACGCATAGTCCCCGGTCAAAGGATCCTTGACAACAGCAACAGTAAGACCAGCATTAGTTGTTGCATTGCCACAAATATATATGCCACGAGGAGAAATGGAAGCTGCCGCTTGAAGTAGTTGACTTTTACCCAATCCAGGATCACCTAATAACATAGAAACCAGCTCTATCAGGTTAGCTTGTACAAGTATATGACATATTCGCATAAACAGATAATCCTGACTACTGAACAGATATTTTAGCTTGTGAAAAATGCTAATGTATAAACTAAACTGCTTTACCAAATTTATTTCCAGCAGGACCAAAAGAAGACAAGCTAGACAGTCACATACCCACAATTATTATGTGAATGTCTCCTCTCACGGGAACCTTATTCTGATCCATGGAATGCTTCCGCACCCCACCAAATAACGCTAATGTAATTCCCGCTACACAAAAAGAGAAACGAGAAAAAAAGAGGAAAGAGGATCAAGCTATCTATGTACCCGTAGTATGACCACTTCAAACAGTTCATTGAAACAAATCAAATTCCACCAAACACAATGTAAACAAAACAAAGGAAGAAATGTGATAGTGTTTCAATAGTATGTGTGTCCCTTTTCCATGAATTGCATACCTACCAGATGAAAACACATGGTACAGTAATGCAAGAGTTTTAAGACACATAAGCAAGCCAGGGAAGCACTTGAGAAGTAGGAAAGGAAAGAAAAAAGATGACAACAAGTAAACAAAGAAAGTAAAGGGTACAAAAATGAGGTATCTTCACAAGCCTAACTACAGTGCAATTCTGAAGAAGGGAAAGACCCTCAGATATGAATCACTCCATTATAATGACAATTTCAAGAGCTGATCGTAGTATGATGGCAGTTGGCCAAACAGGGCCCCGTCATCTACTGGTTTAGGAGATATATCAGAAAGATCCCAAATGACAAGGTACAACGTTTTCTTAAGGAATTGAAAAACTTTCCCTTCTGTTTTTAGGTATGAAATAGCACACCGACTCAATACAGGATTTCAAGAAGACAATACATCACAATATGCTGCCTTCTCATACATTAGTATAGTGAATCAACTTACTACATAATAACTCATCGACATTATGAGGGGACACATGCAGCTAAATTGTGAAATGGCTTATTTTACCGCCTTTAGTTATTTTGTGTTTCTTAAACCTTTTTATGCAGTACATTTGAATACGGTCCTTTATATATTATGCAGTGGTGTTGGATGGTATTTATTTATTGCAATTTGGCATGTTCAAATAGGAAAGGCATAATATATAAATGTGCCTTTTAACTTGGCCTCAA
>NC_061119.1:11384266-11401918 GCF_002878395.1 Capsicum annuum | reverse complement strand
TTTTTCAATTTCAAAGAAAACTCTCCATTTGATAAAGCAAGCAGGTTAGCTCTTGTTCATCACCATGCAACAGGGTTCACATCAATAATAGCTTACAGAAAATATAATAATAAAACTCATTGAATGATTATGTATACCTTTAACAAGCTCGTGACCATAGATCGAGGGGCAAACAGATTGAAGTATTTGTCGATAGACATCAGAACCGTGTTCTTCAGAGAACTTAACAATAAATTCCAAATCCTTTGGAGAGAATGAGTATATATCAAATAACTCTGTAGCTCTAGCATTAGAGTTATCTTGCGAACTGTCAGGTGTTGACTGAGACTTCGAGTTTGTAATAGAAACTACTTCTAGGTATAAATAATAAAGTCCTTGATTCTTGCCTTTTGACTTTCCTGCATTTACCAAGGTTCGCATACAGTTAACATCTGACATATATAACTAAAATTGAAGTACATAGCAGCAAGTCACAAAGAATAATTTTTGACCCAGTCATCAACAGCAATTGCAACATTATTCAATGTCACTGGCCCGTATATTTCCCCAGTGCAGCAAAAAGATTGGTATAATGATTTTTCTCCCTCCCAGATATTTGTTCAGGCAAAGGCAAAATAACTGTGATTCTAACTCGAAGTACTAAAATATAACTAATTCAAATATCAATTTATTACAAGGCACTCTATCAATATAACATTTTGAATGAATGGAAATTCCATTATGTTGTATGCAACAAAACAATGGACTATGGAGGACTCATAAGTTACTTGATCTAATTAATATGCATTCTGAAAGGACAAGTATATTATGACATCAAACCTTCTTTTCAGAAAAAAATAGCTCATTTCACAAGAAGGATAGCTGGAGACTTTGTATGGTCACTGGATCGACATTTGCTTCAAAGGTTTAGATGCCCCAAGACTTGGAGCAAACACAGATAAGAAGCATTCATACTTAATAACATATCAGAGGATGCATTATCAAAAAATTTCTAGGAAGATCGAAAAAAGTTGCTCATTAGATGCAGCAATCCACACTCATAACTATGAGATTGTTGCTAGGGAAATACATTCAGATTGTTTGTTGAAAAAGGGAAAAAAGGCTCACAAGAAACAGAATAAGTATCTTAATTTGTTTTAGGTGGAGGAACGACATTGGTGCTATTCAAACACGTCGCTGTTGTAGCCTCTACAAAATCATTTACCTCCTCCAATATCCATGTAATTGTTAATCACCCTAATAATACCAGTGACAGTCACAATATCTCCAGGGATGCATGCATCCACAAGATCTTCAGTTAGTTCACATTCAACAGTTCGAGGTACCCGCCCCTCTTCATGGTGTTCGGATTTCAGCAGCTCTTGAATTCTAGGAGAACATAGATAATTTATAAGATAAGAAATGAACAATAAAACAGAGAGGTGAAGAAGAAGAATAGAATAATAGAAACGAAACATCCTGTTATTTTTTTGCCTAAATAGTAAGAAATATAAAGATGTCGAAGTGCAGACATCAAAAGACAGCAAAGAAGAGGAATTTACCTTATTTTCTGAAAGTCTATAATTCGAGCTGAAGACCTTATGGGATTAAAAGTCCTACATTTGCAGCCATGCAATTCACATACTGGTGGAGGTGAAAATTTTCCATCTGGAAAGTCACGAGTAATACTGGTTCCGCACTTAGTACAGGCAAAACTCATTTGCATCACCAGAGGCTTGACTGTGCTGACTTTTACCACTGTACCACGTACAGAGACAAGCCTATCTATCATGTGAAAAGATCGTATTAAGAATCCTTACATTAAATTAATTGATTGATAAAGAGCAAATGTCAAGTTGAGTATCATTTTTACCAATATAAGCAGCTTTTAGGTTCTTCAATCCAATCATTGATTGAGGATAGTTGTGGAGACGGATATTTATCTTCACAAAATCATCAAAATTTTGATCCCCCAATTTCGTAAAGTAAACCTGCTACCATCAGGAACAAAACAATACAATCAAGATAAACTAATATAAATATGTGGAAAAAATGGAACTCCATAACTGTAAATGTAATACCTTGTGTAATGCAGCACTCATACACAATAGAGCATCTTTAGATTTACTCTCTAACATTGCATAAAATTCCTGGAGCTCACAAAGTTTACAGAATTGCTGAAAATCCAGTTGCAATAAGAATGTGCCATCAACCTCCTTCACCTAGAGTTGATAATTCAGTGACATTCTTTAGGCTTTAACTTACAATTCTAATAATCATAACTTCCAGCAATTGAAACACACTTGAAAACTAAAATATTACTTCAATAACATCAGCAAATCAGCCATTTTCCTTTACTATTACTACTGTACCGTGCCATGATTGACAGATATAGACTCCAGTGAATAAAGTTTTCCATCCGAATACTTCAGACAAGAAATATCAAACAGTGTAAGAAAACCCTCCACGAGAAGAAATAAGAGATTAGAGGTAGAGGCGTAGAGCAAACTTTCTGAAATGGCAAAAGAGTCTTTCTGTTCACAAACTTTTTGGACTTTGAAAGTACATGACAAGCAGTACGTGGCATCATTTTCCTTCACCTACAATGGCGGATCTAGAGTAAAATGTACGAGTTCACAAGAAACAGTAGCTTTTGGCTAGACCATGCATGTGCATAAAGAAATCTACTAAATATCTATCAGTTCTCCACTGGTGAACTCAGTTACCATTGTAATTAATTTGTGATCGTTGTAGAAACCTATACATTTCAAAAATCATGGATCTGTTGCTGGTCACCTAGAGTTAGGACCCGTTTCGCCATAAAATTACTATTCACTTTTTTCCAAATCTTTATTTTTACTTTACTATTTGAAAGTCGCCGTCTGGCCATGAAATTTTCAAATCTAACATGAAGTTGTATTTCAAATTTGGAGAAAACAACGTCTAACCGGTTTTCCAACTCACTTTTTGCTTCTAAAATTGTATTTAAGTTCATTCAATTCAAGCATGAACATTATTCCAAATATTCTTTGCAAAAAGTATAACCAAACACAAAATCCATTTTCAATTCCAACAAATTCCAAATAAAGTGAAAATATTTGGAATCTATGGCCAAACACCTACTTAATACTTCAACGTTGCTATTAGTTATGGTTATCCAGCTATGAAAAATAGCTTAGAGGAAGAAATATTACAAGAAACATCAGTAAGTCGGCAATTTGTCTTTTACTACCAGTATCAACTTTGCCTTTATTCACAGTAACAGATATAGAATTCAATCGTCCAAGTTCACCATATGAAAACATTGAATGCAGAAAACAGTATAGCAGAGTCAAACAGCCTGGGCTAAAAGCAAATACTCAACTGATTTTCATGGTAAATTCAAACAGCCATTTCCCAATCGTTTCAAATAGAGCATCAATTTATACTATACACTACAAAATATTATTAAAACCAGAGTTAACGGACAAAGACAGAACTAAGATATCCGGCTATTTCAAGTTTCATATCTAATCCACTAGTACGAGTTTCATATCTAATCCACTAGTACGAGTTTCATACTTGAACTATGATCAACTATTTATCAAAACACATCTCAACTATCAATTATCCTCTTTTCCTACCTGAAATATCAATCAATTGTCAACAATTGATAGTTGAAGCAATGCTTTGATAAATATTTAGCAATAATTCAAGTAGAAAACTTGAAAAAACAGGATACTTTAAGTATATTTTTGACCTTAAGAACCAAAATTGGCGATTCTCGATTTAACCTGTGAAACGAATTGTTCACCAGAAGGAGTAGAGAAGAACCGAACAAGCTCAGAAGCGAGTCGGAATTGTGGATCAACGGCATGAAATTCCGTGCCGGGGAAATAGACCGACAGTGTTTTACCGAGACCAATAGGGTTAGTCAATTTCTGCTGAATCCTACCGTTCATCACCATTTCTCCGGTCATGGCAACGGCGGCGATTGGTTCAACGCGCCGCCGGGGTTGGGGGAGCTGAGGTTCACACTGTTTGGGCGGGAAATAATAATAATAATATAGAGAAACAAGTTAAGTAATCCGCGCGCATACTTTTTTCTAGGATATTATTCACAACTAGTTTAAAATAGTTGCATCAAACATTAATTAAAAATAAATATATATACAAAATAAATTCTTGTCTGTAAATCATTTTATAAGTGTATCAAGCGTTAATTCAAAATAAATATATATACAAAATAAATTCTCGTGTGTAAGTCAGTAGGTCATTTTATTAAGTCCGAAATTTTAAAAAAGATCATGTAAAATTTTGAAGATAAAAAAATTAGTTAAATTAAAGAAGAACTTAGTCATTATATTTCTTTCCTACTTCTAGAAGCACTTTGTTTTATGAAGTGTTGTTTTTATTTCCGAAATTCTATATTTTTATCAAAATTGAGGATAATTTAGATATAAATTATGTTAGGAGTGCTTGGTCAAATCAGACAAACAAATTAAAATGGAGATAATATGATCTTTTAAAATTGTCTGGAAAATTTTCATTGTGTCTTTTAGGTTATTATAGTTCTACTAATTAATATGGATAAGTCAACTACCTTTGATGTCTCTATGGTGAATGACTTGAATACAAAAACGAATAAATTACCGTTGAAGTCGCAATATATGAAACATTAAATTCATGATTTAAATGACAAAAGTATATGTTTTTTTAATGTTAGTATATGTGTGTTGCATCAATTAATTAGCACCTCCTGTATAAATATAAAAATCATCTCGCAAAACTTCATAACAAAAAAAAAACTATAATTAATTAATAGTATATTTTTTATATAATTTCTGAAATTTTAGACAGCCATCAATAGGGTATTATAATGAGAAATAAGGAGGAACTGTGGCTAACTTTAGACTTGAAAAACTTTCATGCAAAACAAAGAAAGAAATCCAAAAGCATTAGTTCCACTCAATTTTCTAAGATTTCAATATTCTTTAATTATTATTTTCAAGTTTGTCTTTGTGTGCTATTTCCTATGAATTACATTCTATATTTGGTGGATTAACAACAAATATAAAGTACCTACTCGCCTACCTCAATTCAAACTTTTTTATCCAAGAATTTTTACATTATAATTGATTTAGGGGTCATTTGGTACAGTGTATAAGATTAATGTTGAATAAGGTGTATTAGTAATATTTGCATTATTAATGCAAGTATTAATAATGCTGATATTAGTTATACATACATTATTTTTGACGCAACGTTTGGTTTGATGTGTTAAAGATAATGCATATTTATATAATTTTTATAAAAATATGTTTGTTAACCAAATTACCCTTAGTCCTTCCTTAAATTTTTCTTGTACATTGTATTTTCAATCGTGCAAGAGCAGCAGTTACACTGGAGAAATGAAAAATCCACTTTCCATCTCTTCTCTGAATTCAAAAATTCCGGCAATGAAAATAACAAGAGCAAACCAAGAAAAAGGCACCAAAATTCAATGAGCAGAACAACTACGCAATCTTGAAAACAAATCCAAGAACTCAACATAAAACTCTTCTGCACATACAAAACCAATATACAATTTTGCAAAAAAAAATTAATTCTTTATCCCATAAACAACTAGAGAGAACCAAGAGAAGTGTACCAAACATGCAATGAAGATGTAGAAAAATGGACAAAAAAGAAGAAAAACTATAATTGTTGTAGTAGAAATAAATGGGTCAACCTACTGTCATGGTCTTCGTCGCAATTGTTGTCTCATTTGCCAATATTTGGATCCAAACTGTTGTAATATAGTGGGAAAAGAACACGGGAGAATAATTTTAAGGGGGAATAATGTCATTTAATAGGTTACTACATGTGTTAAAAGCTTTGTATTATTAATACATGAAAAATAATGTGTATTGACAATACACACTTTAATACACAAAAGTGTGTATAACTAATACAAGTATTAGTTATGCATAATCTAAAAAAGGATACCAAACATGGAACTATTAATACACAAACCATAATGCATGTATTATATTTTTAATACACTCTACCAAACGACCTCTTAGTTTGGCCTCTCTTGATTGTCTCTAATTCTAATTGAATACTCATACATCACTAATTAACTACAACAAAATAATGCATAATCGAGATTTGAGATATCATAATCATTAAACATAAACTTTAGGCAAAAATTCGATGAAAAATTCATCTATCACATGTATTAAGCAAAACAAATAATATATAATAATAGAAGAAAAACTACAACAAAATAATACAATAATTGAAGTATTAAAATAATAAGACTAAACCTAACCGCTACAGAGTCCAACCAAATATTCATCTATCACCTGAACTACAACAAAATAATATAAATAATTAAAATATCAGCACAATTACTCTTCTAAAACTCCGCACATAAAATTTACATGCAGAAACTAATAGTTAACAATGCATATATATGTTCACGGAGATACACCTAATACATAATTAAAATAGATCAACCAAACTAAACATTCAACAGAAAGCAAAGGATGGGAGATTGACAATATAAAGTCAATGTAGCTTTGCATTTGCACACATACGAATCATCCAAACAATAATAATGTTAATAGTAGTAGTAATATAGAACAAAAGACAAACACAATGCTAGCTTAACTATCTAATAAACCTTTATCCAAATCTGATTAAAGTACTCTATAACCTTCTATCTAAGGCCATATTCGATAAGATGAATCAACATCATGTCCGTTCGATATAACATAACAAATCTAATCACTATTTGGTCACCTTCAGCATTCAAAAATAAAAAAAACTCCTACAGAAAAAAAGTATGTAACTTTCAAAGTAGACCTTTATAATCATATTTTCATGCAAGTATTACAATGCATAGGCAAGACAAAAAAAAAAGGACAATTCGGTGTACTAAAACTACCACTATGTGCGGTGTTCGAAAAAGAATCTCACCACAAGGGTGTATTGTACGCAACCTTACCTTGCATTCCTGCCGGAGTTTGTTTCCAAGGCTTGAATTCGTGACCTCTTTGTTACATGGAAACAACTTTACCAGTTACTCCAAGACTCCCTTTCAGGCAAGACAAAATCACTAAGAAAAAAAGGTGTTATAAGATGATAGAAACATATATAATGGTTACCTGAATTTAGAGAAAAACTTTTATTGATAAAGAACCCATGATACTTCTATGTATAAACAAAGCACTGAAAATAAAATTGATAATTTGAGGAAAAAAACAAAGCATTCAATTATATTATCAGATGAAGAACAAAAAAAACATAGATCTTCGCAAACTAAAATTTTTCAGACATGCTTTGAAAAGATTTAGCCCTAATAAGCTAGTTAAATAGGTTTGATTAAACCCATTAATAACTCAATTTGAAAGAATATTGAACTTCTCAACAACAAAAAAAAAACTTGGACCAATTGAACTCATCAAAATCAAAACCCACAAACGATCAACGTCAACTAACAAAAGAAATTACTTTGTTAAAAATAAATCTTTGCTTATGATGACAAAAAGTCGAAGTGAAGGTGGATTTAAGAAATAATAGTGCGCTTTGACATGAAATCTGATACAAAGGTGGAGATCTTTTTACTATTCTCGATATGTACTCCATAAAAATCTTAAATATAATAGTCAAGGAAATTAAATTGATACATAACTCTCAAAGTAGGTGGCTGATACCTCAATTTTTCTTTATCCGATGATCTTTATTTTCGAATTGATTTAATTTGACCTGTTTTGATTGAACCCAAGTTCAATGGAACATTCATATGGCACCAATGTACCGCAATAAAACAATACAATAATCAATATATCAACAAAACAATACATTAATCGAGATATCAAAATAGAACTAAAAAGACATACCTTAATAAAGCTATTGCAAAAAGAAAAAAAGTGACTTTACTTACTTTTGTCTTCACTTTCTTTTTACTACAATAAAATCAAAATTTAAGAAGAACTCCAGCACTAAAAAAACATAAAATTTAATACTAAATCATCTATCATAGATTCAAAACGAAAAAAAGAGAAAAAAGTTAAGGTATTTTTGTCTTCACTTTCTTTTGACTACAATAATACAAACAACATTAAAATTGAAAATTGAAGAAGAAATAATTTTATAGAAGAATAACTCAATTTCAAACAACACACACATTTTTTCTACATATTTTTTCTCTCATCCGTTTTTGTTAAAAGAAAATACACTATTCAGAATTAAATGAAAATACAACAAAAAATATCATATCATGAATACCTACCTTTTCAATATTTATGATTGCACATGTGATGTTCAAGTAAAACCTTAGCCATTATAGCAACTTATAAGTACATATGATATCTATGACACCAACATTATTAATAATAACAATATACGTACACGTAGAACTTACCTTTATTTTACTACCATTTCTTTTATGGACTAAAAGATTATGTCTGATAGATCCTCAACTCAAAATAATAATAACAATAATCAAATAACAAAATTAATTTAACAATCTCTACACGTTGCACAAACAAAACGAAAATCGCCGTCAAAAGAAAGCAGTTGTATGGTGTAAACTCATTGTCATATTGTTTTCATGAGAAAACGAAGTGCAAGTCAATTTTTGAAGAATTGATTTCTGTAATTTAGCTTATTCTTTTTCTTTCCCCTCATAAGAGTCGTCTCCATCATTATCTTTATGAACGTAAGAAAAAAAAATAATATAAGGTATTTTAATTGAGGTACTTAATTTAAGAAAAAAATTTGTAGAAAGTTACCTACCTGAAATAGAATAGGACTTGTAATATAAATAACTATGTAATATAAGATTTTACAATTTAAATTCATATTTAATATCATAAAAGGGAAAAAGACGATTTTGTTTAAAGTAGAGACTTTTAATGAAGAACAAAAAGGGCAAACGCCAATTATAATGATTTTGTTTAAAGTGGAGACTTTTAATGAAGGGCAAAAAGGGCAAACGCCAATTATAATGGCCTTCACACTTTTAATATAATAGAGATAGAGATATAGATAGAGATAAGGTTGTTCTCATATATTGTAGGAGTCCTTAATCTTTTTATTTTAGTTGTAATGTTTAATTCAAATAAGGAAAGAATTTGTATAAAACATAAATTTAAATTGATAAAAATCCTATTCAAGTAAGGAAAGAAATTCTAAATTGATTAAAATTCTAAAATTTAGAATTAGTTTAAATAAGGAAAAAATTTTAAACTAAAAGTTATTAGGACAAGAATTTAATTAAAAATTTATTTGATATAAATAAGTTTCCCAACGTACCCAAACTTTTTTTTTTGGGGGAGAAAAACAGAAATCAAAGTAAAAAATTCAATTGAGTTAAAAGTGTTAGATAATGATTTATTTTTGGAACTAAAATCATAATAAATGTACAATAGTTTTTTCAAAACTTTAAGTGAGATTTTCTTTTCTTTTTTATTTAAAGTTTTCTATTAAATCATTTTTTTGTTCTCTTATCATATATTTTAGGACTTTTTTCTTACCATATATTTCAAGACTTTTTTTCCACGTATAAAAGGAAACAAAAAATTTACTAATATTAATTCTCTATATATTTTTATTTTACCATATAATTTAGCACTCCTTGCTTTTAAATATTAAGAGTATAATTATATAATAATTTAAGAAAAACTGTGAAAAGACAATTTTGTCTATTGCATAGTGTTTTAATGAAGGGCAAAAAGTCCAAATCATTTTTCTAAGAGCCTTCACACTTTTAATATATTATTGATATAGATTATAGATATAGATATTTCGAAATATGTTTTCTCTCTTTCGAAATAGTTATTTGATCATAAATATTTTAAAATATATTTTCGAAATACTTAAATTTTTAAAAAACACGATTTTCTATTTTACTTTTTGTGCTTTTTTATTTATTTTTTCAATAGAATTAAAATTTTTCTTTTTATAAAATAATCCATTTTTCATAAAGAATTAATTCTTTTAAAATTTATTTTTACTTTTTGTATTTATTTTAAAAATACATCTAAATTTTAAATATTAACTCAAAAATATTATGATCAAACACAATTTTAATTCAATTTTCAACTTTAAAAATATCAATTAAAGTGAAATGTTATTGATTTCGTGGCCAAATGAATCATTAGTTGATATTGAAGAAATAAAATTCCTACCGTACCAAAAATTTAAAAACAATTATTTAATCTAAAACCTGCATTCAACATAAAAACATAAAAACATAAAAAATCAAATGTATAAGGGGGGTTATACAAAACAAATATGTTAAGAAAAGAAGAAGAAAAGCATTAATAGCAGCAACAATGGCGAGAAGAAGAAGAAATAGCAATGTCGAAAATGGAGGGAAAAAATAAAGGCCGAAGTGTAAATACAATAACTTGAGTATAACCCTCAAAATCCACTAATCACTAATCTAATTTTAAGCACCTATACTTAGTTAAAATAATTTATTTATTTATATATTTAACCTATATCCCGAAATGTTTATCACTATTTACCTAAAATCTCAACTTTTTATTAACTTTCATAAAATCTCAGTTTTTAGCCATCGAAAATACATATAAGTAATGTTAGATACATCTTACATATATATTTAGTTAGTAAACTAATTTGCATAAATTAAGGACTATAACGGCTAAATTTCCACTAATGTAACAATTAAACTAACTAATAGTGATAGAGGATCAATAAAATCCCACAAAAATAGGTAATTTGTTTCTTATTCCATTTTCTAAAAAAAATTCTCTTCCATTATCAATTTGGTTTTCAAATAGAACGGCTGCTACATTTTTTTTTTTAAATTTTGTTTGAGGTACTTGCAATTAATATTTCAGTGTTATTGTTTGATGGAAAAGCTGGTGCAGTAATGTGTTTGGATAATCCGTGTGAAGATGTTGTGGAATTAATTAGTTATAATTCTAATTGTTCTATTTCGTTGCCGTTGTTTGATGTGAAGGGGAACAAGATCATTACAGGTTGCAAAAATAGTGAAGTTAAGGTTGGACAAATCTACAAGGACAAGTGTACTGTTATTTCAGTTATGGCATGGTATGCCATTGAGCATTCTTTCAATTTCTATGTGAAAAGAGATCTGACAAAAAAAAATTGTATCTTGTTTAACGTTTCAAAAGTAGTTATTTGTCTCTTGTTTATTCAATTATGCATTTAACATAAAATTGATTATTGTTTTACGTAATTCTATTTTTGTTGTTTTTAGTAGGCTGAGATACATATTTGGTCTAACTATATACATTTTTTCTTCATCTCGTATCTCTGATTCGGGTTGTGTGTATATATATATATATATATATATATATATATATCTTTGTGTTTTAGTTTTAGTGATATCAACATACCAAAGATACATATTAGTGGTGTTAAAGAAACATATTGTGCATGATTGTACATATATGTATCTCTCATTAATTTTTTTTGTACAATAAAATACATATTATTTTTTAACATATTGAAGTTGAATATACATATAACTAACGTGAGATACATCCTACAGATACATTTAATAATTAAATTAATTTGCAAAATTTAAGGGTTGCAACGGCTAAAGTTCCTTTAATTTAGCAATTAACCTTAATAATAATGGTAAAAACTGAATAAAACTCCATGAAAATAAATAATTTGTTTGTTATCCCATATTTTTCCATATTTCGTTTACAATTATAAACGATTCCTACGATCTTTTTATTATTTTTTCTTGATTTTGTTTGAAGTAATTGCAATGAATATTTCAGTGTTGTTACGTCATTCCGGATTAACAATATAACGTACAAGGGCTAAATAATTGAATTAAAAAAATAAAATAATGCGAGATACATATAACATAGCCCTCATACACTATATGTATCTTTAAGCTTTCTAATATGTATATTTAGTATGCCGATTTCACAAAACTTAAAAATAAGAGATACATATAAAGCTTAAGCAAATAACAATAGATTCAAGATAATGAAAAAAGTATCATGTATGTGTAAATATGTATCTAAGCATGAAATTACCCAGATCTGAAATAACAAAAGATACATAAATCCACAATAATACAAAATCAGATATACAAAAAGCTTAAAATGTATTTGTTGTTTTACAAAATAAGTATTTTTGGTATAAATATTTGAATCAAAACAAAAAATAGTGTGAGATACATACAAAACAACCTTGTACACAATATATATCTTTAAGCTTACTAACGTATATCTTTGAATATGCCTGTTTCACTAAAACTTAAAAAATAAGAGATACAAATAACAATAAAAACAGAGAATAAGAGATACAAGAAATTGCTCTTACGGTCTCCATAGATCTTGAATTTTTATTTTAAGGTGACACTTTCATCTCTACCTCTCCACCCCGTTAGAACCTCAGTCAAAGGGGTAAACCACGTCATTGTTCCAGAATCGTATATGTGGATGGAGAGATCCCACTGAACAAAGTTACCCGGTACTTGCTTAGATTTAACAATGGCGACACTTTAACAAGAAGTTTTCTTCTTTACACAAACTAGTATACGTTCCCAATGCGTGAATATTTGAGGGAGTCACCCTCAGTTTCAGAGACGTCCATTTATACCTGCGCCTTCCTCAGCTAGTGCTCTCATATATCGGGGTAGGCAGGAGCTCGGGAATAGGCCGGTACCTTCCAGATCTCAGGACAGTGTAAGCAATTGGCCTCATCCTCCTTCGTATTTTGGGGAGTGTTATATGGGGCAGCGGGGCTATTTTGGTTGTGGCAAGTTGGGCCACATACTTAGAGACTGCCCGTATGCCAGACAACGAAGTCGTGATGCCCGTCCCCAGAGTCAGGCTACCAGTGCCCCGCCTCCCGCAGCCCGTCCAGTTTCTTCTTAGGGTGCTTTATCTAGTACTACTGGCGGACAACGCCAGAATCATTTCTATGCTATACCACCTCGTCAGGAGCAGGAGGACTCTCCCGATGTTGTCACTGGTATGCTCCGTATTTTCTATTTTGATGTCTATGTGTTGATGGACCTCGGTTTGAGTTTTTCTTATGTGACACCTCTGGTTGCTGTAAATTTTGAAATGGATCCTGGACTAATTTCTGAGCCTATTTTAGTTTCTACTCTGGTAGGAGAGTCTGTCATTGCTAAGTGGGTGTATAAAAAATGTCCCATTACTGTATTTCATCAGATTATGTATGCTGATTTGATTGAGATAGATATGGTTGACTTTGATATCATTCTGGGTATGGATTGGCTTCATCATGCAATGCATCTATTGATTGTCGTGCCTGTGTGGTCAAGTTTAAGTTTCCTGATGAACCTATCCTTGAATGGTCCGGGAGTTCTGTGATTCCTAAGGGTCGTTTCATATCCTATCTCAAAGCTAGGAAGTTGATTTCCAAGGGCTGCATCCACCATTTGGTTCGGGTTAAATACACTAAGTCTGAAACCCCGACTATTCAGTCAATTAATGTTGTTAATGAATTTCTTGATATCTTTTCCGAAGATCTCCCTGGAGTACCTCTTGATAGAGAGATAGAGTTTGGGATTGACCTTCTTCCCGATACTCAGCCTATTTCTATTTCTCCATATTGCATGGCTCCCGCGGAACTTAAAGAGTTGAAGGAGCAATTGAAAGATCTTTTAGACAAAAGCTTTATTAGACCTAGTGTGTCCCCGTGGGGTGCACCTGTCCTGTTTGTGCATAAGAAAGATGGTTCTTTGCGGATATGTATTGATTACCGACAGCTTAATAGGGTTACTATCAAGAATAAATATCTGCTTCCTTGAATTGATGATTTATTTGATCAATTGCAAGGTGCGAGCTACTTTTCGAAGATAGACCTTAGATCCAGTTATCACCAACTTAAGGTTAGGGAATGTGATATCCCCAAGACAGCCTTCCAAACCTGTTACGGTCATTTTGAATTTCTAGTGATGTCTTTCGGGTCAACTAATGCTCCAGTGGCTTTCATGGATCTTATGAACAGTGTATTTCGTCCATATCTGGATTTATTTGTAATAGTGTTCCTTGATGATATTCTTATTTACTCCCGAAGTGGGGTGATCATGTGGATCATCTTCGAATCGTGTTGGAAACTCTTTGAACTCATCGATTGTATGCTAAGTTCAGTAAGTGTGAGTTCTGGCTGAACTCTGTAGCCTTCTTGGGTCATGTTGTTTCTTTCGAAGGTATTAGAGTTGATCCTCAAAAGATAGAGGCTATAAAGAGTTCGCCTATACCTATTTATCCTTCTGATATTTGAAGTTTCTTGGGTCTAGCTGGTTATTATCGTCATTTTGTTGAAAGGTTTTCATCTATTGCGTCTCCTATAACCCGTTTGACCCAAAAGAAAGTGAAGTTCCTGTGGTCTGAATCTTGTGAGAAGAGTTTTCAGGAGTTGAAGACTGTACTCACTTCAGCCCCTGTGTTGACTTTGCCTGACGGTGTTGATGGTTTTATGGTGTATTGCGATGCTTTCAGAGTTGGTTTGGGTTATGTATTGATGCAAAAGGGCAAGGTTATAGCTTATGCTTCCAGGCAACTAAAGCCTCACGAGAAAAATTATCCTGCCCATGACCTTGAATTAGCTGCCGTGGTTTTTGCTTTGAAAATCTGGAGACATTATTTGTATGGTGTCCATGTCGACGTATTCACGGACCATAAGAGCTTGCAGTTTGTATTCACCCAAAAGGAGTTGGATCTTAGGCAGAGACGATGGTTAGAACTGTTGAAAGATTATGATATGAGCGTGCTATATCATTCGGGCAAGGCCAATGTAGTAGTAGATGCCCTTAGTCGAAAGTCCATGGGTAGCATAGCACATGTGGAGATTGGTAAGAAGGAGTTGGCCCGTGAGGTACATCGTTTGGCTAGATTGGGGGTTAGGTTATTTGGTGATGCTGAGGGTAGTATATGAGTGCAAAGCGGTTCCGAATCCTCTTTAGTTTAGGAAGTAAAGGAGAAGCAAGACAGGGATCCTACTTTGGTCAGGTTAAAAGAGTCAGTTAAAGACCAAAAGGTGGAGCTTTTCTCCCAAAGGGGAGATGGCATTTTGAGACTCCGAGAAAGATTATGTGTTCTTAATGTTGATAACTTGAAGCAAAGGATTATGGCAGAAGCGCATGGTATGCGATACTCCATCCATCCTGGTGCTACCAAGATATACCATAATTTGCGAGAAATTTATTGGTGGAACGATATGAAGAGGAACATAGCAGAATTTGTGGTGAAATGTTCCACGTGTCAACAGGTTAAAATAGAGCATCAAAGGCCCAGTGGCGTGATGCAAGAGTTTAGCATTCCTACTTGGAAGTGGGAAGAAGTGAATATGGACTTCATTATTAGTTTGCCTCCTTCTCGTCGCCACATGATTCGATTTGGGTTGTCGTAGATCGGCTGACGAAATCAGCTCATTTCTTGCCTGTGCATTCATCGTATACAACTGAAGATTATGCTAGAATATATATTCGGGAACTCGTCAGACTGTATGGAATCCCTTTGGCTATTATTTTTGACAGAGGTACTCAGTTTACCTCTCAGTTTTGGAAATCTTTTCAGAAGGGTCTCGGTACCCAAATTTATTTAAATTCTGCTTTCCATCCGCAAACAGATGGTCAAGACGAGCGGACCATTCAGACTTTAGAAGATATGTTGAGGGCTTGTGTGCTTGATTTTAAAGGTAGTTGGGATGAGCACTTAGCATTAATCTAGTTTGCTTACAATAACAGTTTTCATGCTACTATTGAAATGGCCCCGTTTGAAGCTTTGTATCGTAGAAGGTGTAGATCACCCATTGGTTGGTTTGAAGTTGGTGAGGCTATCGCGACTGGACCGGATGCGGTGTTCGAGGCCATAGAGAAGGTTAAATTAATTTGGGAAAGGTTGAAAACCGCCCAAAGTCATCAAAAATC
This sequence comes from Capsicum annuum, assembly GCF_002878395.1. Classification (NCBI taxonomy): domain Eukaryota; kingdom Viridiplantae; phylum Streptophyta; class Magnoliopsida; order Solanales; family Solanaceae; genus Capsicum; species Capsicum annuum. Next base: position 11,386,053 of record NC_061119.1, on the reverse strand, counting down.
ATACGCAGATGTAAGGAGGAAAGACCTTGAATTTGATGTTGGTGATTTAGTGTACTTAAAAGTTTCACTCATGAAAGGGGTGAAGAGATTTGGGAAGAAAGGAAAACTAAGTTCCCGTTACATTGGTCCCTACAAGATTGTGGATCGCATTGGGAAGGTAGCGTATAAGGTTGAATTGCCCGCGGAGTTATCTAACGTCCATCCGGTTTTCCATGTTTCTATGCTTAAGAAGTCTATTGGTGATTCTGTTGTGATTGATCCTTCCGAAAGCTCAGGTATTCAAGATATTCTTTCATATGAAGAGATTCTGGTTGAGGTTTTTGACTTTCAAGTTTGTAGGCTAAGAAACAAGAAAGTTCCTTTGGTTAAAGTGCTTTGGCGAAATCAATCCATGGAGAGTGATACTTGGGAAGCCGAAGTGGATATGCACGCCAAATATCCCCACCTCTTTTCTACGAATCTTGAGCATGTCAAAGGTATCGTTCTCTTTTGATTTAATCCTTATTGCTATGTTTATCTTGGCTTGTGTGTTTTCTAGGATATCCAAAAAAATCTAGAATGGAGTATATGCTTGGGCAAGATGATTTTTCTCTATATACTCATTTTTATAGCATTCTTGACCTACCTATAAACATTCGAGGATGAATGTTCCCAAGGGGGAGATGATGTGATGCCCCGAAAAAATTTTCCGTTAAGATCTCGGACGAAAATGTGTTGAATTCTATTCTTTATCGTGATTAATAATTTTTCTGTATAGAATTTCTGGATATTCAACCCGTCATCGCGTAGAGCATCAAATAATCTTTCCAAAGATATGTGGATCATCCAAAACGGACACTCAAGCGATGAGTTATGATCATTCCGATCTAATCGTGAATAGTGGTGAACAGTAAATGTGCAGGAAAAAAATACTGAGGCCAGGCGAATTTTAGGGTCAACTTCAAACGATCATAACTCCTTGTACACAATGATCTGGGTGAGCTACTATATATCAACATAAAGCTCTGAAAGTCCTCTTTCTAATGAAATTGGTTTCATCCAATTTGGCCATCGGAGAAAAACGTTATGGTCGATCTACTTCAGCCTATCAAAATAGTCCACCAAAGGACAGATTTGACATTATTTAATTTTTAAGGGTATTTTGGTCATTCCCACTCCAATCCATCTGGGTAAACCATGGATTTAAGTCCATTAAAAGCATTCAATAGCTCATTTTTCTCCAAAATTTCCTAAGGTTCAAACCCCAACCCTACTACTCCAAATTTCATCCTTCTATGTCTCTTGATTGAACCGTAGAAATTTCAAATTGATTTGGGATTCGAGTTGATCATTTTAAGGGCTTCAAGAAGCACCCTTTATTTTCGTGAATAAAGTTCCAGAGTCGGAAGTTCATATTCATCTTCCATTTTTAGGTATGTGGGGCTTTGAACAAGATTATCCTTTTGATCTTGTGCCCGGTATTTTTGTTAAATTACATTGACATAAGATTTTACATGTTTTTATCATGAATTGGAAATATGATTTTATATCTTATATTATTATCCATGAGCTATGGGATTATGTCATCCGATATGTGTATGATGTTGAGGTGGAATTATGTCCAAAAAGTATTTGATTATGAGAGTAAGATGATTTAATTTGTTAAGCCTTGATTTATACTATCATTCCACTATTTCCTTATTAGGAATTTATAGTTGATATTAGAAATTCTATATCCCTACTATGGGTTGATGTCTCAAGTACCTTTAAATGAGAGTTGGATGGCAAATTGAGAAATGTTGATATTG
>NC_061119.1:11297442-11384166 GCF_002878395.1 Capsicum annuum | reverse complement strand
AATGAAATAAAAATGTATATACTATAATAATAATAATAATTAATTTTAGCATTTAAGTTTTTTATCCATGTACACAATTAACATTAAAAAATTACCTTATAAAAAACAGTTCAATCAGTTATGATATATATATATGTGTGCGCGCGTGTGTGTTTATCATTTATTTACTATCGACACTTGTAGTCCTCCATTCCATATTATTTGGTCTATGATGATTTTAAACATCCGTTATTTTTTTTTTTTAATGGTATGTTATAAAACAATAAAGAATAAAGAGAAGTAGAGAGAATAGAGAGAGTAATTGTTATTTTTCTTGAGAGATGATTTACAATGAAGAACCCCTTCTATTTATAGGGAAATTTACTCTTAGTTTCTGAGTAAAAGACAGATACTTCAAATCCTGATAGATATCAACTAGATCTTGATAAATCTTGATAGACATTTACTACATTTGATATACATAAATATTATAACAAGGTGTATATTATTAAATTAATCTTATAATAATACTTTGAAACTCTAAGGTACCATTTGACCATAAGAAATTTTTATTTTTTTGAAAATTATTTCACTTATTAAAAAATTATTACTTGGCCATAAAACTTTCAAATACAACTTGAAGTTGTATATGAAAAAGTAAAAATAATCCAATACTTATTTTTAGTTTTTCACTTTTTAGTTATATTTAAGCATTTTAAATTCTAAAAATCATTTTCACAAAGATATGGCCAAACACAACTCTAACTTCAAAAATTTAAAATAAAATTATTTTAAAAAAAATTTTCATGATCAAACATCTAATAAATTGACTATTACTACTTTTGTTTTATGTTACTTGGCCCCGTTGACCTGACATGCTTTAAGAAATCTTTAAATATAGGTAGATTTTACTAAACTTACTTTACTAATGATGCTTTAAACTTCTAGTTTGGCAACTTCTACTTCCGTCTCTATTACTTGACTCATGTTGACATTACATATCTTTGAAAAATTTTTAAATAACAGTGTATTTACTAACTAACCTTATTAATGATACTTTAATATCTAAATTTTTACTATTATAAGTTCATTTTTACTTGTGTATATTTGACTTGGCACAATCCTTAAAAATATACTAAATAAAAAGCTATGTGAATGTATCTCCTTATTAATTACAAGTAATCTAAATTATGAAAATAAAAATATTTAATAAAAAAGAGTAAAATAGACGCAAAATGAGAAACTACTTTAAAATTTTTTAAAACTGAACAACTAAATTTGAACAACTATTTTAGCGTAATGGACAAATAAATATGGAAGGAGGAAGTACTACTCTCTCTGGTCCAACAGACTAAGTAAATTATTGGGGTGTGACACACTTCTTATGAAAAGTATTTTCTTTATTTATTTTTACTTGTCCACTATTTCAAAAAGAATTTTTCAGTTTTACTCTTCACTTATAGCATATCAAGAAAAAATAATTATTTTTTTATGTTTTACCCTTAACATTAACTACTATTCTTCAAAATTATTTTTCAAATACCTAATGCTAAATATCAATTAATAGGGGTAATATGGTAAAATAGTCATATTAATTATTATTTTCTTAATGGACGTGTCAGGTCAAAACGTGACAAATAAAAATGAATAGGAAGTATTTAAGGACATAAATGAAAAAGTAATTTTTCAATATTACCTTTTTGATTCTCCTGAAGCTCTTCTTAAATAGTGCTAGGGGTGTTCAAATGAGGTCGAAAAACTGATCCGAAGCGATAAATCGAGTCAAATTGATTTGATTTTGTTTCAAAGTTTACAACCGATAACATTTCATTTGATTAGGTTTTAATATCAAAAAATTTAAAAACAAACCAATAAATATATACATACTTTAAATATTATATATGTGTTATAAAGTAATATAGCAAGAACGAGAATAATAAGAGAGAGGAGAGAGGAGAACTCTTATTAGAAGAATGAGGGATGCATGATGATTTACAATGAAGAGTGCCTCTCTATTTATAGGAGAAATTCCTCCTAATTTTTCTCCAAGAGATAAAACATCTCATATCTTGATAGATACTAAATATATCTTGATAGATACTTTCTATATTCTTGATAGACATTTACTACAAAATGATAGATCTCAATATGATTTATAACACTCCTCCCTTGAATGTCTAATAGGAAAATAGTGTGCCTTATTAAAATATTACTAGAAAAAATTTTGTGAGAAAAAAATCTAGTGAAGAAAAATAAGTACACATCTCTAATAAACGTATTTTAGCTGCTTCATTAAAAATCTTATAAGAAAATCAGTAGGACAAAACCTTGAAAGGAAAAAAGATTACAATGTGTATAAGTTCCCCTTGATGAAAGCTCAATTAAAAAACTTGGATATTTGCATTTCAATCTTGTGCATCATCTTCTCAAAAATTGTAGTTGCTAGAGACATGGTGAATAAATCAACTATATTGTTATTCGAATAAATTTATTGCATTTTGATATCACATCTTTTAAAAGTTCAGGCGTGTAGAAAGCTTTGAACAAATGTGCCTTATTCTATCTTCTTTTATGAATCCTTTTATTAGTTGTTCTATGCACGCGCCATGTTTACATAAGTAGGTATTTCAGACAACATAATTCTTGAATAAGATCTTTCATTGACCCCAGCTACATACATTCTTGATTTTCTTCATGAATTAGTATTATCTCAACATAACTTGAATGTCATGTACATAACTTGGTGTGACAGTAATCCTTTTTGACAATTGGTTATATTTATATCAAACTTTTATGCTGATCATATTAATATCCTATATATTCAGAAACATGATAATATATTAAAATAAACACACTCAAACAAGGGTTTTCATTTGCAAGATGCAAGTAATCTTATTTCACTATCTTTATATAAGAGCAAAACTATATCATGCTCATAGTTATAGCAAGATGTATAAATGCATCAATTGCACAAGATATGATACTTTAGGATATAATCTAATTCTGCATGTCTCTTATTTTAGCAAATTATCTATTATTTTTTAAAACTTTTCAACAATTTCAATGATATCCAAATCATCAATTTACGTAATATAAGAATTATAAATATGTTTCTCAGATACTTTTATATGCTTCCTACTTCTTGAATCATTAAAAATCTTTTCATATAAATTTTTTTAAGTGAAAATATTCAACATTAAATGTGTGATATCTTTTTAGTATCTGAATTGCAAATCAAATTAGTTTTATGCTTACCAAGATGGATCTTTTCTTGTCATTGGATAAATATTTCTACATCAACATTCTTAAATAAATGTAGAATTCAGATCCTCATACTCTTTTATAATATTGCGCCATATTTTATTAAGGATATCATTGATATTATATCATTTTATCGGTTCAAAATAAGACATTATTTTTTGAGATCTCATCACTTCATTATTTTCAGGTACCTGAACCTTGCATAAGGTTTCAAGAATTATTATGTCGTATGATCTTCAAGAGCACATCACCTCCTTATTATGATCATTTTTTCTTTATCCTGTTTAATAATTATTTCAATTGAAATCGATTATGGTCTACCTCGCTTTATGCATGTTGTAGAATTTGTCCTTCAGTTACACACAATAGAAGCATTCGTAGCTAAATATGAATCAATTTAGGGTCTGCAAATACTCCTAACATTTGATCTAAATTATCTTTTGAATTCGGATCATATTAATGATAATTTACAACATATTTTGTAGCTGCTTATTATCTCCTCCTTATGTTAGGTAAACTAACACCCATCTCAATTTACTTTTAAGAATTCATCTTTGTGCATCATAGTATATTCATTAATCGTATACCACACATGAAAAATTATTAGATGGAATATTTGATTCCTAACCTTGAATCAATTGAGAGGAAAAAATTAATCATAATTTATTGGTGCAATGCATATAAGTGCTATTGTATTTAATATATCAAATTTCAAATCAACACATTAAGTTTTGTTCTCAGCGATGATTCAATAATTTATCGGAGGCATTAAACGTCAAACCAACATTATTAAGATAACTTATCTTGTTGCTTAATCTGAAAATTTTATTCTTAACTTAATTATTTTGATTAAACAACTTTATTAATGTCAAACTACAAGTTGACAATAAATGCACATGTGCTCTCCTATATCAATACATCTTACTATATATCTTAATATATATCACATGATAGGTGAATGGACCCATATTCACTTTTTATACTTTCCAAAATTTAGGAAATTCAATTCTAACATTAGCTGATTTAATCAACTTATCATGAAAAAAAACAACATATAGAATTCTTAAAGAATTTTATACATATCTAATACTTAATTTGTTCATCTTTGAAATGTCATAGTCCTTCATGCCAACTTATGAACTTATTTGTACTAGTAAACTTAAAGTTTACAATGCAACGTTGCAATTTGCTTGAGTAAATTTCAGAGTTATACTACTTCAGGAGTAGTTTGCAAGATTTTGACATTTTAACATTCTGCTATTTACTCTTCAGAAGAAATTTCAAATAGTATACTACTTCAAGAGTAAATTTTTAAAGTTTTGCTATTTCAAGAATAGAACACAAAATATTTAGAATCTTTCTTATTCTACCTTTTTCAGAGGTGGATCGTTATATCTTCACAACTAAAAGTAAGTTCATATTTTTAAGCTTTACTAAATTTGTCACATTCACCCCAGGGAATGTATCTGTATTTATAACTATGGAATTCTCATTCCCTAGAAATGAAATATATATATATAATATCCTGCCTTAGGTCTATCTAATCATGATAGCTTAGAACTTTTTTTAAGATATTGCTACTTCAAGAACAAAATCGAGGCATACATATGATATAGAAATTTTTTTCTAACATATTTGTATAGTCACAATAATTATTTTGTCATTTTTCAGGCTTATCATGTACCGTTAGAGTTGTGACCTGAATTTTATTGACCTGACCTTGAAAGTTTCGCAGTACGAGCCATGTTTGTGATTTTCAATGAGGTCTGCGGTGGTAGCATAAGGATTGGGTCGATGGAAGCCCCCGCGGTCTGGACCTTTATGTTTTTGGGCCTAGGACTTATTTATATGCACATATTATATAAGTTCATTTAGTGTGGGGTTTTTTTGGGTGTTCAGAAAAATACACATCATTGAGACTACGCCTCCCACTTTGTACTCTTTCTCTATTATAGTAAAACCTCCTCTGCCTCTGACTGTGGTTTTTCTCGTAAGGGTTTCCACGTAAATATGTGTGTTGTTCTTGTTTTCTTTTACTTGTAGTTTGCTTAATCTATCCGAATCATAACAAACTTATATCAGAGCTTGGTCGATTATTTTCTCAGAGATGACAACCATGAAGTATGATATTCTTCTGTTGGATCGCAACAAATTTTTTTTACTATGGCAGGTTAAGATGCGGGCTGTGCTCGTGCAAATGGATTTAGATGATGCTCTATTAGGGTTTGATAAGATTCCCTCACCGTGGATGGACGAGAACAAACAACATAAGGATCGAAAGGCTCTATCTTAGATCCACCTTCATTTATCTAATTAGATTTTACAGGATATTTTAAAGGAGACTACTGCCGCTGTGTTGTGGTTAAAACTGGAATCATTATGTATGACGAAGAGCCTAACAAGTAAGTTGTATCTTAAACAACGACTTTATTCCTATCATATGTCTGAGAGTGTGTCTTTGGAATATCACCTATCTGTCTTTAAGGAAACCGTCTCTGATTTAGAGACTTTGGAGGTTAAGTATGATGAGAAAGATCTAGGGTTGATTTTGTTGTGTTCGCTGCTTGCATCATATACTACCTTTAGGGATACGATTTTATATAGCTGTGATACCCCAACCATAGATGAAGTCTATGATGCATTATTCTCTAAGAAGAAAATGAAGCTTCATATGAATGGGTTAGAGACTCAAGCAAATGGTCTCATTGTTTGAGGAAGGAATTGTGAGAGAAACTCTAGGGGTGATGATAGAAATAAAAACAAAACTTGTAATTACATCAAGAAAAAAGGTTATATCAAATACGAGTGTTGGAAGTTACAGAATAAAGAGAAAAAAGAAGCTCTAAAACCGAAGGAAAACTAACTAGAGAAGTCTAGTAAAGCCAGTTTTATTGAAAATGGTGGTAGTTATGGAGAACTCTTGGTAGTTTCTGATGGTAACTCCAAAACCTGTGAGGATTGGATTCTTGATTCAGCTTGCATATTTTATAGGTGTCGCAATCGAAATTGGTTTACAACATATAAAACAGTCTTTAAAGGTGCTTTATTAATGAAAAATAACACATCTTATAAGATAGCTGGTATTGGAACAATTAGAATTAAGATGTTTAATGGTGTTGTGAGGATACTTGGTGATGTGCGGTATGTCCCAGACCTGAAGAGAAATCTTATTTTCTTGAGTACCCTTGATTCAAACGAATATAGGTACACTAGTGAAGGCAGAGTCGTGAAGGTTACTAAAGGTGCTCTTGTTGTGATGAAGGGATAGAGGAAGTCTGCAAATTTATATATCTTGCAAGGCTCTATGGTTATAGATGATACAACTGTTTCTACCTCCTCTCTATTAAAAAGTAATGTTGCAAAACTTTGGCATATGCGCCTAGGGCATATGAGTGAAAACTAGATGAAGTAAGCAGGAGGGGACTTCTTGATAGGCAGAGTATTACTAAATTAGAGTTCTCTGAGAACTGCATTTTTGGGAAGCAGAAGAGAGTCAGATTCACTAAAGGCATCCACTCAACTAAAGACACTCTTGATTACATTTATTTTGATCTCTGGGGTCCTTCTAGAGTACCTTCTAGAGGAGGTGCAAATTACTTATTGACTGTTATTGATGACTATTCCAGAAAAGTTTGGGTGTTCTTCCTAAAGCAAAAGGATGATGTGTTGCCTACTTTCAAGGAGTGGAAGACTATGACTGAAAAACAAACAGGGAAGTAGGTAAAACGCCTTCAGACTGATAATGGTTTAGAGCTTTGTTCTAATGAATTTAATGCTCTGTACAAGTCAGAAGGAATTGTGAAGCACTTGACAGTTCGTCATACTCCACAGCAGAATGGTGTGGCTGAACAAATGAATAGGACTATAATGGAGAAGGTACGTTGTATGCTCTTTAATGTTGGTTTACCCAAGTCTTTTTGGGCCGAAGCTGCTTTCATAGCTTGTCTTTTTATTAATCGCTCTTCCTCAGTCGCAATTGATAAAAAGATTCCACAAGAGGTATGGTCTGGTACTCCTGCTAGTAATTCTGATTTATGGATATTTGGATGTCCTGCTTATGCTCATGTTGATAGTGGAAAGTTGGAACCTAGATTTTCCAAGTGCTTATTTATGGGTTATAAACCTGGTGTTAAAGGATATAAGCTTTGGTGTTCAAAAAGTAGAAAAGTTATAATTAGTAGAGATGTTGTGTTCAATGAAACTGACATGCTTCAGGATTCCTTCAAATTTAGTACTTTACCCCTAGATGAGCTTAGTGACATGAATTAGCAAAAATTAATCACCCAGGTTTAATTATAGATTGGAGCAGAGTCTATACTAGTACCTACTTTTCAGTCTAGCCTGAATATACAGAGTGATACTATTTTGTCTTCACCACCGGTGATGCCATAATATTCTATTGCTAAAGGCAGGCCTAGAAGAGATATTAGACCTTCTCAGAAGAATGCTAAAGCTGATTTGATTATTTATGCATTGAATGCAGCAGAAGGTATTGATTCAGATGAAGAACCTTCTTCTTACTCAGAGGCAGTTAGTTATGATAATTCTGGCCGATGGATGATTGTTGTTCAGGAGGAGATGGAATCACTTCATAAGAATGACATATAGCATTTAGTGAGATAGCCTAAAGATAAGAAATTTGTTCGTTGCAACTGGGTATTTAAAAAGAAAGAAGGAACATCGGGAGTTGAAGATGCTAGGTACAAAGCAAGACTAGTTGCTAAAGGCTACGGTCAGGTTCTAGGTGTTGACTTCACATATTTGTTTTCTCCACTTATAAAGCATAGTTCAATTCGAGCCCTGCTTGGTATTGTTGCCATGCATGATCTTGAGCTTGAGCAGTTGGATGTCAAAACTGCATTCTTACATGGAGAACTTGAGAAGGACATCTATATACAACAACCAAAGGATTTTGTAGTCTCAGTAAAGGAGGATTACGTATGCTTGCTGAAAAAGTCTCTTTATGGCTTAAAACAGTCCCCCAGGCAGTGGTATAAGAGGTTTGACTCTTTTATGACTTCTCATATATTTCAGATGAGTAGTTATGATAGTTGTGTCTACTTTAAGAAGGTAAGTGATGGTTTGTTCATGTATCTTCTCTTGTATGTTGATGATATATTGGTTGCAGCAAAGGACGTTGGAGAGATAATAAAAGTCAAATCCCAGCTCAACAATGAGTTTGAGATGAAGGATCTAGAGTAGAAAAGAAGATTCATGGCATAGAAATTATGAGGCTTAAATAGAAGTGTAAGTTATACTTGAGTCAAAAAAGGTATATTGAAAAAGTGTTTCATAGGTTCAATGTGTGAAATGCCAAGCCTGTCAGTACTCCATTGGCAGCTCACTTTGAACTCTTGGCCACTTTATCTCCAAAGACAGATGATGAGCGTGACTATATGTCTCGAGTTCTATACTCTAGTGTCTTTGGGTCTCTTATGTATGCGATGGTATGTTTGTGACCAGATTTGTCTTATGCAGTCAGTGTAGTTAGCAGATACATGAAAAATCCTAATGAAGAACATTGGAAAACAGTTTAGTGGATTTTTAGATACTTGCATGGATTTGCTGATGTTTGTTTACAGTTTTGGCAAAATAGAGATAGGTGATCGGGTATGTTGATTATGATTTTTCAGGAGACCATGATAAAAGGAGATCCCTTACAGGCTATGTTTTCACCGTTGGTGGTTGTGCTATCAGTTGGAAAGCTACCTTACAGACTAAGGTTGTTTTGTCAACTACTGAGGAAGAGTACATGACTGTTACAGAGGCTTTTAAGAAAGCTATTTGGTTGAAGGGTCTGTTTTGTGAACTTAGCAAAGACTTACGGATTACTACGGTCTTTTACGACAGTCAGATTGATATCTTTCTTACAAAAAATTAGATGTTTCACGAGAGGACAAAACACATCAATGTTCAATATTATTTTATGTATGAAATTATTGCTCGTGGTGATATTATAGTAAGCAAGATTAGTACTATAACACCCCAAATATGGTACCCAAAATGCTACATGGTGTTCATAACCTCGAAGGACCACAAGCTAACCCATGACTGATATTTACCTGTATACTGCATGATATACTGTATAAATGTGGAAATAAAGGCTGAAAGGCCATAAGGTTCAGAGCTGAGATATGATAGCTGATAAAACATAACATCCAGATGAGGTATGAAATACCCAAAACAACTGAAATAAGTTGTCTGAACATACTGTAGTCTAAAAAGCCTCTAACTGACTGTACTGTCTGAATAAGAAGCTGATGGGACATGTCCCCAACTAACTCTAACTACTGAAATAAATTAATTAATGAGATAATAAAGTAATGGTCATGTCCTCGAAGAATGAGGACTCACTGCTAAGTCTGACTGCGGAGAATGGAATGCTACTGATGCTCTGGATCTCGTGCTTCTAAACCTATGGTATAAAACACCATAGCGCAAATACGTCAGTACATTTAAAGTACTGGTATGCATGCAAGGTAGGTTGAATGCAAAAGGTTCACATACATGAACTATACTAACTGACTGAATAACATGAACGTGAGAATACATGCATAACTACATAATAACTATAACTGAGTTCGTGATAACATGATTATTGAGTCTGAGTACTGATAACATGAGATACTGATATCTGTATAACTGAAATAACTGATACTGAGCGACTGTATCTGACATTCTAGATTCTGATGGAACTAGCTGAGTTTCATACTATTCTGAGTTGACTGTATTTGACAGTCTTGAATTCTGTAGAACCATCTGAGTTCTATTACTGAGACTAAATAACTGTGTCTGACAGTCCTGATTCTGTACTGAAACTGTGGGAAGTAGTTATCTAACTGACATGCCCCTAATACGCCATTATAGCTGAGTTGGGGTCCAATCTGTAACCCCAATTGGAAGGGTGTCAATACCGCACCACTGGTAAGGAAAATCTGGAGTAACCCTTATATAACAGGTAACTCTAGTGAGAACAGTGGGAACCCTCATATAACAGGTTAAGCCACCTCATCTGCCCTCATATAATAGGCTATGATGTCTCAACCTACGTTGGCTACGTAATTCTAGAACGCAAGGGTTGCTTTTAAGAAGCACACCCTCATATAACAGGTGGGATCCCATCCTTGGGTTCGCTCGGTGCTAATTTTTACTCCCATCTGGATAGACACTGAACATGATTAACTGAACTGACTGAACTGAGTTAACTGAGTTTCGTTAACTGATGGAATGCTACTGAGATTACTGAATTTATAAGGTTTCTGTGATTACTGAGTTTACTGAGTTTTCCTGAGTCACATGACTAACTGAATTTCTATGAACATGGCTCGACTGAGAGTATCTTGGAAACATGACACTGGCTCTAGGCGCACAGCTAATTGTCAGGTACAAGTACACCTAGGACTCGATAGCATGAAACTGACAAAGCATGACTTTCTCGAATACATGACCAACATCACAATCCATAATACAATAATTTGGAGAATTCATGAAGTACAAGTTCTAAAGCACCCCAATGGCCACACATATCTCCATAACTCATTGCCTAAGATATTTCATCAAACACTTGACATGCATAAACTTGTACATAAATGGAGATTTTATATTATCATACTAGTATGGTACTTTTCCTTCACATAGGCATTTAATAGAACACATGGGGAGCATGCTTTGGTCATACAATCATCAACACATATAATAATCATGGATACATCAATCAACGTATAAATTTAAGGGTTTATCATGATTACTATGCAAATCACCACATCCTACAGTCAATAATTGAAATATGTAATTTAAAACGTGAATCAAGAACCCACAACATCATGAACATGAATTTTAATTCTATTTAAATCATGAACATTCATAAATATACAAATCTTGAATTTTGAAAAGAGATTCTTGAGCTTCATGGGTGAAAGGGACCCATGAATCAACACATGACATACTTGGGTGGATGATTTCTTGAAGATTGATGGAGAAAAACTTGAATACTTGACTTGAAATTAAACACCTAGGGTTTCTTGTTCCTAGGGATTGACCTTTAAGAGGAAACCCTAATTTGATGTTATTAATGAATAATGAACTTATGAGCCTTGGTCTGATATAATTAGGGGTTAAAATGGGTGGAAAAAGACCCAAATATCCTTTTAAAAAGGACTTTAAAATAAGGTGCATTTGTTATATTAGATAATAATATAAATATAACAAATGCACCAGAATATATAGAAAGAACACTAATAGGATCAGTAAAACTATGGTTTTCAAATTTAACCGAAAATAGTAAGAAAGTATTAAGAACTAATAAACCTATAGAAGGAACATCATCAACAACAACTAAACTAACCCCTATAGAATTATTAAAAAAATATGAAACAGCTATAAAAGATGAATTTGGTAGTACGAAAACAATAGAAGAAGAACAAGATGAAGAAAAAGATACAAATAGAAATTTAATGTTAAAATTAGCAATATGTAATATGTATTATATAGATGAATATACTTGCGCATTTAAAGAATATTATTATAAAGGAGCATATAGTATAGAAGAAAGTAAAGAGATAAGAAAATTATATTTTAATAAATTACCCGAGCCATTTAGTTCGAAAATAATAAAAAGTTGGGAAGAAGCAAAAATAGTAGATACGTTAGGAGCAAGAATAAAATTTTTACAACAATGGTATAGAAACTTATGTGAAAAATATAGAGAAGAATTAAAAATGGAAAAAACATTAATAAGAAATTTAGCATGTTGCAAAAATAAGATAGCACCCCAATTTGGATGTGAAGAAAGATATTATAAGAAAAGAAAAAGACATAAAAAATATAAGAAATATAAAAAATCAAAATATAAATATAAGAAACCAAGAAAAAGATATTATGTAAAAAATTATAAATATAAAAGACCATATAGAAAGAAGAAATCTATAAAAGAATGTACTTGTTATAACTGTGGAAAGATAGGCCATTTAGCTAGAGATTGTAAATTACCTAAAGATCCAAAAAATAAACAAATATCAGAAATAAAAATAGATAATACAGAATATATGCAGATAGATTATATAGATTATGAATTAGAAAGTGAGGATAGTATATATGAAATTTCAGAAAATGAAACAAATAATGAAATAGATAGTGAAATAGATGAATCAAATGACTGAAGAAGATATAAAAATAATAACAAAGGAAGAATATTTAAATGATGAAGGAACGGAACAGAAAATAATATTTGACAGTAATATATTTGATGAAATAAAAGGAAAAGAATTAGATTTAAGTGTAGAGAAAATATTTAAAATACCAACAATAAAAAATATTTTTACTAGGAAAAAGGACGAATATTATGTAGTATGCCAAAAAGAACATGTAATAGACTGCAGATATGCAAAAGGAAAAGCTAGTATACCACTAGTAACAAAAAAAATAATTAATAAAGAGATAAATGATATAAAAAGTAAAGGAGATTCAATAAAATATGTACACCTTGGAGGTACAGAGATATTAATAAAAGCATGTTTTAGAGAAGGAATAGATACACCAATAGAATTATATTTAGCAGATGATAGAATTATAAAACCTATAGAAAAAAGCATAATAACTGCCGTAAAAGGAAATTTAATATACCAAAAATTTAAATTTATAATAAGTGCAAATTATTCAGTAGCGGTAACAGATAGAAATATAGATAAATCACTCGTATTATATTGGAAAATATCAGGAATAGAATTAACCCCAGGAAGTAAAATATTTACAGCAAGATGCAAAAATCTATATGTATTAACAACAAAACATAAAATAACAGGAAAAAATAAGATTAATAAAATACGAATAGAAAGCCCATTCGAACAAATTGTAAAAACAATAGATTATAATGATTATAGCTATAGAGACATAGATACAGAAGAAAATTTAGAAATAGTAAATGATAGAATAAGTACAACGAAAAGAATAGCTAATGAAAAACCAGAATCATCAAACTCATAAAAAAGAACAAGTTATGAAACAAATTCAATAAGTAATTTAAACCAATATTATATAACAGGAAAAATAAATGAAAAAGAATATCTAATACTTTTGAATACAGGACAAGAAGAAAATTATATAGCAAAATATCTAGTAAAAAATGAAGAAATAAAGACTGATAATGATATGTGCCCAGATCTACCAAGAAGTTTAATAAATAGTAAAAATATAGCAGAAAAAGAAATAATAATAGGAGTTAGAAAAATAAAAATTGAATTCGAAGTAAAGGAAGAAATGCAAAAAACAGATATAATATTAGGAATAAAATGGTTAGAACAAGTAAAACCATATAATATAAAACATACACAATTAACCTTAACATATAACAAAGAAAAGTTATTCTTAAAAAGAGCCTTAACATGAAATGAAGATATATGTATTGATGAAGATAGTAGTAGAGGGATATTACAGTAGATATTATACGCCTATGATAGATACAGGAGCAGAAGCTAATTTATGTAGATATAATTGCTTACCAGAAAGTAAATGGGATAAATTAAAAACACCAATAATAGTTAAAGGATTTAATAATGAAGGAAGCTTAATTACTTATAAAGCTAGAAATGTAAAAATACAAGTATGAGATAAGATATTAACAATAGAAGAAATTTATAATTATGAACTAACATTAAAAGATATACTTTTAGGAATGCCATTCTTAGATAAATTATACCCACATATAATAACCAAAACAGACTGGTGGTTTACAACTCCACGTAAACAGAAAGTAAGAGCAAAAAGAGTTAATAATAAAATAAGAAAGAAAACTGATTGGATAAAAGGAAGTGAAAAAATTACACAAAAGTTAGAAAATATAAAAAATACTGAAGATACAATAGAACTAGTAGTATTTTCGATAAATAAAACAGAAATAACTATATTTTCAATAAATAAAATAGAAATAATTAAGAAAAAATTAGAACAATTATATAGTGAAGATCCATTAAAAGGATGGGAAAAACATAAAACTACTATAAAAATTGAATTAATAGATAAAAATAGCATAATAACACAAAAACCATTAACATATATTTTTGACGATTTAAAAGAATTTAAAATGCACATAGATGAATTATTAGAAAAACAATATATACAAAAAAGTAATAGTAAACATAATAGTCCAGCATTTATAGTAAATAAACATAGTGAACAAAAAAGAGGAAAAAGTAGGATGGTTATTGACTATAGAAATTTAAATGCAAAAACTATAACATATAATTATCCAATACCAAATAAGATATTAAAAATAAGACAAATACAAGGATATAATTATTTTAGCAAATTCGATTGTAAATCAGGATTTTACCACCTAAAGCTAGAAGAAGAATCTAAAGAATTAACCGCATTTACGGTACCACAAGGATTTTATGAATGGAACGTATTACCATTTGGATATAAAAATGCACCAGGTAGATATCAACATTTTATGGATAATTATTTTAAACAATTATCTAATTGCATAGTATACATAGATGATATATTATTCTATACAAAAACCAGAGAAGAACATTTAGAATTATTAGAACAGTTTACAGATATAATAGAAAAATCGGGAATAAGTCTAAGCGAAAAGAAAAATCAGAAAGAATTTTTAGGAATACAAATAGATAAAAGTGGAGTAAAAATGCAACAACATATAGTACAAAAAATAATAAATTCGAAAGAAGAATTAGATACAAAAAAGAAATTACAATCATTTTTAGGATTAGTAAACCAAGTAAGAGAATATATTCCAAAATTAGCCGAAACTTTAAAACCACTACAGAAAAAATTAAAAAAGGATGTAGAATATAACTATAATGAAGAAGATAAAAAACAAGTTCAAAAAATAAAATTTCTTTGTAAAGAATTACCAAAATTACAATTTCCAGATGAAAATAGAAAATTTATATATATAGTAGAAGCAGATGCTAGTGAATATAGTTACGGAGGAGTACTTAAATATCGATATGAAGCAGAAAAAATAGAACACCATTGTAGATACTACTCAGGTACGTTCAACGAGACAGAAATAAAATGGGAAATAAATAGGAAAAAATTATGTTCATTATATAAATGTTTGTTAGCATTTGAGCCATATATTGTATATAACAAATTTATTGTACGAACAGATAATACACAGGTACGCTGGTGGTTAACAAAGAAAATACAAAATTCAGTTACAACAAAAGAGATTCGGAGACTAGTTTTGAATATATTAAATTTCACATTTACAATTGAAGTGATCAGTACTAACAAAAATGTTATTGCAGATTACATATCAAGACAAAGCTACACAGACTGAAATAATAGAAGAAGATACTCTAGAAAAAATACTTAACACCCTAACTACGCTTTCAATGAAAGTGGACAGTATGAGTAATGAGATAGAAAAGCTAAAGACTAATGAAGATAAACTGAAGTCTATAGCTACAAATCAGCTAACTCAGCAGTGTGCAGAGCTATGTCGATCGGAAGACATTAAAGTTCCAGAGCTAGAAGGAGACGTTGGGACACTCCATAAAACCCATAACATTTATCAATCTACTTTTGCAGGTACATGCAAAGGAGTTAATCGACCAAGATACCAGAATATGAATATGAATAAAATATTTGAAAAACCATTTACACCAAAAACACCAAAGGACCACTTGTTTATACCCCCACAAGTTAGCACATACCGAGATAGCCTAAACCAAGATAAAAAAGTTTACAACTACACCGCCCACAAATACATAGAAAATATCTACAGAGTACAAACTTTTCTAAACCATAACCCCAGAGCTACAAACATCAAAGAACCAAACACCAACTATATAACCCAAAAATTACAAGGATATAACAAACTAATTGCACTACCCAAAACTAACCCAAGCCTAGTAAAAACCTGTTTTGACTATGGACTATTAAACACCATATATACCCAAGACGGAGAAGAATTAACAGCTATGAAAGAATTATACAAGATATTCACCACCTACAAAAGGATAACGAAAGGAAATTTATTTTATATAAAGTGTTATACTGCACCGGCAGAGATACTATATGATGAAATAAAACCAGTTATACAAGTTGTAAAGATAGGACTAACTAGAGATATGATCATACCAGAAGATATTACACAACAACCAGAGATACCCAGAATTGAGATACCCGACTTCTACGCAAACAAACGACTTCTTGGACTAGCTACGATTATCCAAGAACTAGCAAATAATTATACTAATGGAAACCCAATATGGAGCTATTATTCGAGAGATCATCAAATGATTTATCAAGAGTATTTATTTCTGTGTGGGTACTTTCTAAGTTTTCCTCATTAATTTCTTTTTGTTTTTCATTGATTTCTAAATTTTTTGTAATTTTTTGTATTTGTTAATATTTCTGTATATGTTTCACTATCTTCGGAATCATAATTATCTGTCTCTGTCTCTTCAACATCTATATTATTTATTTCTAATTCTTTATTTTTTATTTCCAATTTTTCCTTAAATTGATTTATCTCGTTCAGTAATTTTTGTTCTCTATCTTTTTCTTCTTTTTCTTTTTGCCTTTGTTCATACAGTTCTTTTAACATTTGTAGTTCTTTTTCTAATTTAGCAATCCTATTATTTTTAGTTTCTTCTATTTTTCGTATTTCTTCCGTAGTTTGTTGTTTTATTTTTTCTATTTCCTTTTTCCTATCTATCTCTTCATTTTCTTTTTCTATTCTTACCATTGCTGTCAATTTATCTTCTAATTTTAATTCTTCTTTTTCTAACATTAGATATAAATGTTCACCTATTTTCTTATATCTTCTTCCTAGATTAGAAAATACTATTTTTATTTTTGATCCTTCGTGGTTTTCATATATTTTTTCATCTATTATAAATTCTTCTTTGTTCATTTTATTGTGAATAGTTCATGTTGATATATATATATATTCTAAACTATCTATTTGTGATTCTAATTTTGATATTTCATCTTTTTGTGTATCTATTGAGTTTTTACTAACTCCGGCGAATATATTATAATGTAGTCTTTTTATTCTTATTTTTAATTCTTTACGTTTTTCAGAAATAATTTATTTTAATTCTTTGTATTGTTGTACTATATTCATTTTAAATTATATTTATAATATCTTGGCGGATATCTAAATCTAATTTTATCATAATTAGGTAGTATGTGTTTCATTCTTCTAGATTTTAAATGGATTATTAATTTTGATTCAATACTAGATATTGATGTAATTAAGTAGGCTAATCTTTGTGGGTTTTCTTTTGTTTTATTTAGACTTATATATTTTGAATAATTACTAATTAAAGATTCTTTGATTTTTCTAAAAGCTTCTCTATTTTTAAATGGTCTTCGCATAATTAATTTAATAATTTATAGGTAAATTCTAATAACTCTAAATCTAATAACTTCTAATAACTCTATCATATGAATAACTTCTAATAACTCTATCATATGTCTCACTTCCGTATTTTTTTGAATTACTGGGCTCTGATACCAATTGTAGGGGGGTGCGGATATCTGACGTATGTTATAGATTCATTAGGTAATTTTTATAGTAGTTTTATATTTTTCCCATCCTTTTAATGGATCTTCACTATATAATTGTTCTAATTTTTTCTTAATTATTTCTATTTTATTTATTGAAAATATAGTTATTTCTGTTTAGAAATTCCTTTTTTTTTTAAAAAAAAAATACGGTCCACAATATTGTAGGTATTATATGTTTAGAAAATTGAAGTTTGTTTAGTATTAAAAGTCCATGCACAAAGTTTACTTGTTTAAGTAAAGTATCCTTTTTGCTAATTGTTGGAAATATTTTTTTCTAAAAATACGGAAAATAATAAAGAAATTGAAATTTGTTTATATAGGAATCAAATATTATACCTGAAAAAAAATTTCTCTTTTAATTTTTAAGAGTCCTTCTTTTCTTTTCTTACCATATATTTAGCACTCCTTATTTTCTCAAAAATTTTCATACATATATTTTAGACAATTTCTCACTTGTCACATAGAATAATCTTTTTTAATGTATTTTTCCTCCTTTTACCATATATTTAAATCCTTATTCTTTATATTCTAGGAGTCTCCCATATTAGGAGTCAATATTGTATAAATGACTAATTTAGGTGCACACGCCTCGCGTGTGTACCTCATTTTATTGAAATCAAATGTTACACTAAATAGGATATTTGTTTAAATAATAAAGATGAATACAATAATTAAATTCAACATCTTTTGAAGAATTTAATTAATTAAACCTAACCTTTACCACAAAAAAATTATCAAAGCTGATCGACATTCATCTACCATCTATAAGCTGCAACAAAACAATACGATGATAGAGACATCAAAACAATATAATTAAATCTAACCTTTACACAAAAATTTTCTCAAAGTCATCTGAGACTCATCTACCACCTGTAAACTATAACAAAATAATACGATAATAGAGCTATCAAAATAATACAACTAAACTTAACATTTACACAAAAAAAATTCTCAAAATAGAGATATAAAAATAATACAATTAAACTTAATCTTTATAAAAAAAAATTCCTTAAAACCGACCGACATTCATTTACCACCTGTAAATTCATTTACAACCTGTAAACTACTACAAAATAATACAATAGTGATCGCAAAACTTCAATTTTGATAAAAATAATTCTAAAGAATGTCTTGAATGAAAACAAAGAAGATATACGCACACACGTTGAATTCTATTATGTTGACAAAAATCGTGAAGAAGTTGAGGATTAGAAAATTAAGTATCCACCAATCTAGACATACAATCGAATCAAGTTAGATTATTCTTCTTTAGTTTAACATGCTTCTCAATATCTATAGAAGTATTTCCTTAATAAAATCCTATTTTAGGAATATTTTTCTATCCTATTTTAGGAATATTTTTCTAATTGATCAGTACAAAGGAAAATATTAATTGATTTTCCTTCCATATATTTTAGGAGTTCCATATATTTTAGGAGTCTAGTTAATATAATATAAATAATTAAATAATAAATTATAGAAAATAGTGAAAAAACAGGTTTTGTCTAAAGGAAAGTTTTCAACAAAAAGTTCAAATCACTTTTCTAAGGGTTCACACTTTTGATAGATTATAGATTATAGATTATAGCTTATAGATTATAGATTATACATATAGATTATAGGTATAGATATAGATATCGATTAAATAATATTTTGAAGAAAATAGTAAAAAGATGATTTTGTCTAAAGAGAAGGCTTTTAATAAAAGATAAAAAAAATTCACGTAATATTTTTAAGGCCTTCATATTTTTAATATAGTATAGATATAGATATAAATAGATTAGTGAAATAAAGTATACTACTTCTGTTTTCTTTCTCGATTTCATATCTTTTCATTTCTTCATTTCATCATCATTATTACTTATTAGTCATATATTTTCCGATGTAACAATAAATTTGCATTATTTCTCAACCAGCTTTATTTTTTAATTAGGAAAGTTGAAATGCTTAATTCTCTGTCCCTTTTGGTCCAATTATAAAACCGCAGTCATTTTGGGAGAAGATATTTTCAATTAACAAAATTATTTCCTTCCTCCAATTTTGAGTATTACAAAATATAGTTATTCAATTTTACTTGTCGACAACAATAACAATAACAAACTTAGGAGTTGTTTAGTGGAGTGTATAAAAATAGTATTGAATATATTGTATTAGTAATGTATGCATTAGTAATGCTTATATTAATTATGTTGATATTAGTTATGCTGTTAATATTTTTTACTCATTATTTAATTCGATGTATTAAAAATAATAAAAAATATAATTTTTATAAAATAATATTTACTTACAAAAATATCCTTTTAGTTTTGTACACTTTCTTTTCAAACGTAGAAGGAAGTAGACAACAACAATTGCTGTTGTAGCAAAGAATAACCCAATTCCACTTTGATTTCGAACCCCTTTTATTATTTGGAATTTTCAGTTTAATACTCGTGTTTTTCTCTCACCCTCCCCGTGGATTGTTGGTCGATATAGTTGAGAGTTTTCTTAAAGAGGTCCCAACGCTCCATGTCCATAACTCTGCGTCTGGTTAATGAAATATAAAAGGACAGACTATGAAATTGAAAAAAGCTTTCCTAAAAGAGGAAAGAAATTAGAAAAATAAGAAAAGTAAGCTTAGATAAAGCAAGGTAGAAGATCGAAGAAGAATTTAAGGGGTAATTCTGTCATTTACTAAGTTAATGCATGTATTGAGATCTTTTGCATTACTAATACATAAAAATGGTGGTATTAGTAATGCACACTTAAATATACAATAGAGTGTATTAGATATGTGTGTGTCAAGAAAAAATGGAAGATACATACATGGAAGCATAATGAATGGAAGAAAGAGTGTCAGGATTTTGGGTTAGCCTATGAATTGATATCATGCCTAAACCCTAAATTTGATATCACACAACGTTATCAATGGCCATACCGACCACTGGTGTCATGACTCGATTTATGAGTCATGATGGCACATACTTTATTCTGCTATTAGGTAAGCCGAACCGTAACTCGGAGCTAAATACAATGGGTTAACTTTGTGAAAAATGCCCGAAAAGAGGCAAAAAATAGATAATTGCAACTTATAAATAAAGAACGCAATAGAGATAGTCAAAAAGATAACCACAGCATAGGTAACCGTCCTATGACCTGGTAAAGCCAGTGCAAGAGCTACTATAATTACAACTCAAGTTCTAAAGCAGTTAATACAATCCGTCTCCAAGCGAAAGACTAGACATAAATAAGATAGAAGAAAATGAACAACTCCGACTCCAAGAGCTCACCCTGTCTCTGAAATCCAACATAGTGATGTCGCCCAAAACTACACCTCTAAAAAGTATACTGCGGTCGATGTCAAATACAGTAACCCAACTAGGTTGGGGTCAATCCCACAGGGAATAGGTCAAACTCATATCTCAAACTTGCTGAAGTATCCCAAAGTACGGAAAAGTAAATGGAGGGTTTACAGTAATCAATAAAATTAACCAATTGAGAATGCTTTTGGTTGTAGACAATTGAAGCAGAACTTTGTAAGTTTATCGTGCTCCACCCAACTATCTCATCGTCTCACATACAAAATCTGACAAGCTTGGTATTACCAACTGTCTTGTGGACTCGTAAGTAAATCTTGCCCTTTACCTTATGAGTCTCAGGGTGTCGCTCTACTATCCCTTGTCTTTGATCCCAATTTAGCTATCACCTTCTGGGTTTCAATCTATTAGACGAGGGTTAATAGCCTCGAATCATTGTCGTAACTCTTTTTCCCGATCTCGATCTCTCTTGTGAAAATGATCTCAAATACAGGCGAGTCCTTAGAGTTGCCACCACTAAGAAAGCAATTAACTTGAAGGAAAGCACAATACATGTGTAAACATTGATTTAATTGAATCTCACACTTCCCCTACTTCATTAATCCGCCAGGGTTCTCACAACTATAATTAAGAAGTTAGTCGCTCATAGTTATACAACAATTCATGGAAATCGAGGAAGAAAGCACATAATTAATTGTAAAAGAATGAAAGAGTAAAATCCAAAGTCTCAATTTGAATAATCCCAAAAACTAAGAACAATAGTACAAGTGTGTAAAACTATGTCAAAAGTACATAAAATATTACATAAGGACCCAAAGGGTATTTATAGAGTCTCAAAATAACAAAGGAAACCTTACCAAATAAAAATAGGAAAAAATAGGTCGTTATTGGTCTTGTCTCTGACAATGAGTTGTTATGTCTGATAATGTCTCGTCAGCTGCTGTCATAACTTTCTTTTGTTATCGGTAGTCATGACTCATTATGAGCTGTAACGAGTCATTGGCTGGGACTCATGATGACTTTAGTGACTTTAAACTTTCAGTACTTTTTCTCTATGCTTAAAATGACTCTCCGTCACGAGTCGTTGTCTATTGTCACGACTTGTGAGATTCACTCGTGTCCACTGGAACCTCACTTGTCAAATTTCAGTACTTTTGGCTAATGTCCTCAGAACGATTCTATGTCACGACTCATAGTCACTCATTACGAGTCGTAGTGAGTCTTCACGTTACTCCTTGAAGTCAGAATTGCTCATTGTTTATGTCATGACTTGGGTCACGGGTCGTTAGGTGACTAAACGACTCGTTACCCAGTCCATACTTATCTTTATCTGGAGTTTTTTCATCCATTTTTGATCCATATCACCACCAACCTAATTTACCTGCAACATACACAAAACATACATCAAATCCAACAAGAAGGCCTAAGTATTTACATATTTTCACCGTTGTAAGCGTCGAAAGTGCCATGAAACCATGACACATCAACACCCTCAATTTAGAATGTTTACATGTCCTCAGGCAACATAAACAAAACAACACAAAAACGATTCTTAATAAGAAGAGCCTAAGGTACCTACGGAAGTCAATTTCACTTTTAAGCTCAAAAACATTACTCCTTCCTACTTTTACTTTCCAAAACTAACTGTGTGGATCCATGAAGCACAACAACATGACACAAAGGTATCATGATATCACATATATTAGTAACAGACAACCATGCACATATACAAACTACATTACCCGATCAAACCAACAGTTAGCAATACAACCCATGCACCCTCAGATCAAGAAGTCCGAGTCACTCAGATATAGTATACATGTCAATGCAGGGACGGCCATGAGACACTCACACTCAAAAGGAAGTTTCAATAATGTGCACAAAATACCATAGGCTTTCCCTTATTTTCTTTGCCCTAGTTTTTGGACAGTCAGATTAGGATGACTATAAGACTTTACTAGGCTTGTAATGTAGGCTTGGTGGATGGTATGATACATATGGGATTTAGTGACTACGCCTCCTTGGCACTACCATTACTTTTAGAGATCCACTTCTTAACCAATTTTTCATTAGTTCTACCCTTATTTCTACCTTTTTATTCTTTTATTGCACTCTCAGGTTAGGTGTGGTTTCTTTTATTCTTTTTTTTTTTTTTTTTTTTTTTTTTTTACTTTTTTCCCTTTGTTTTTTCTCTACCACACCCAAACGTATTTTCTTTTCTTCTATTTTACCCTTCTTCATATCCACTTTATATCACAAACCCCTATGATAGCTACCTTCAACTTAGGCTATCTTCTTGAATTGAGTGCACAATGTCCAAGGAGGACCAAGGCCAAAACAGATTCATTGTGAAACAAATGGGAAGGTGAATGGTGTAAACCAGAAAATAGGTCTATAAGGCTCAAAAGTTGGGATCAAGGGATACTTATTCACATTTAGTTAGTCATTTAGGCTATATATAGACATATTTTGAAGAATGGCCTAAAATCCTTTCCTAACTGACTATCCCATAACCTAGGTAAGACTAACCAAGTAAGTTTTGGATTTCGCACACATAAGGAACTAAATAGTATCTCTCACACACTTGGCACAGGGTTATATCACACACTACTATCTATCTGGTTCATGCCATTGCTAGCTACGGTTATCATATTCCTAATCCTAATGCCATAACTAGATTCACAATGGTCACATATATCTCTATCACTCACAGTTCAAAACAAAATTTTTAAAGGGGTATCTCAATTAAAGCATAATTAAATAGAACATATAAATTTCCTTAGGTACTTATTTTCTCCCAGTTAAACAAAGTACACAAACTAAAACACAACACTGAATAGTTTTATCCTAGACATGTCAGTTCTATAACTATACCGCGACCAACAAGAAAAGAAACATGACAACAAAAACTCACTACGATATATTACACCCGTATCGTCAACTAAGAAACTATGCACTGTCCCCAGTGCATCTATAATGCTCAAGGTTCCAACTCATGAAATGTCAGTATGGGGGGCTCAGAATGGGCCCCATTCTCATCAGCAGTGGTCCCGGCAATGTCCGAGATGCTCAAATCAACAGTGGCACCGACGGTGTCTGATGCGCGCAATGGTGCCTATGGGGTGGGAGCACTGTTCCCAATCAACTCAGCTACATATGAAGCCGTCTCAGTAGCAAATCAGGAGTTACCAACTCTCATCACCATCTCTCAGGCCCTCGTTTGATGGTCCAGCTCATTCTAAATACTAGCTACCTTGGCAGCCTCGACATAATCTTTCTCACTCCTTTTGCTTTTTTTCTCTTCTTTCTTGGCCTCTCACCCTCATTAACTCCTGTAGAGGTGTACAACCTACCAACTCCTTATATATCATACACATCCTCCTCAATGATCTCTTTAATAATAGGCATAGAGGGGAAATATATGGCAAGCATATCCTAGATAGTATCACAGAGTGAGACCAACTCCTCATGTATCCCCTTCAGATTTAGGGACTGTACATCTGCCAGCTTCTAGATGATCCGCCTCTCAAAATTGTCAAACGGGGTTGGCATGCTCCTCAAACATCCTCAATCTCTTACTGCACCCATGGATTAACTCCATTCCCTATGTTTTTCACTTTTTTTTCTCAATGATACTTAATTTTTGGAGCACCTTATTCAAAAATATCTGTGATACTACGACATAGTTGGCAGGGGTCGTCTTGGCAGAGAATGGTTAGGCTGTAGGTGTGGAGTCAGAGTCTGGAGGTACCTGCTGCATTTGAGGCTTGAGGCTCGGACTGGGAAGTCTCAATGGTGGTTTCACCAATATCGATGAACCCCAGAGGATCAATCCCATTCCTTCTAGTCTAGAATTCCTTTCGGAGTAATGTGTCCCCCACCTTAGCTGCCTTTGGAGGTAGGGTTAGCAATATTCTAAATTAGGCCTAAATCTGTAGTGCTCTAAGGTCTAATAAAATAATCAACTTCTAGAATCTCTGGCACTCACTCATCTAAACATATTCATGTCAGTAAGTACAAGAATGCCAGGACTGTGTCGGGGCTCGCCGCCTGATTATGGATCTCCATCGCTATCCACTTGGCTACATCAAACTAGTAGCCCTCTATAATGCTCATGATTAGGGCGGATCTATCTGGACTCAGTACATTATCCCCATATGTGAGACTCAATATATGACACACTAGCATCCACCAAGACTTCGCTGTGAAGTTCAGGATCTCATTTGTAATCTAGGAAAAAGAGTTAACTCTGTCAGTCACCCAAAGAGCCTCCCCCACTCTATAGAAATAATTTTGGCATCCATTGAAAGTGAGTAAGATTGTCTTCGGAACCAATCTACTTTACTTTTATCTTTCACATCTCCTTCATGCAGTAGTCATTTTCGGCTGTGTTAGCCATAACTAGAACTCCAAACCCATGTAGGAATCTAGAAATGGTCTGTATAGAGATGTTCACCCAAACACCTCTAATCATCAATGTCATCAAGGGTTTACCACCCATCCATAATGCCCCTGTGGATACAACCTCTTGAGATCTATCTGATAAGTTGCATAGAACTGTCATACTAATATTGGACTATACTGCCCGGTCTGGTCATCCACTCAAAGTGGTACTATCTAAATCAAGCGTCAAATTTTGGCATCTTAAACATGCCTATGGTGCTCATCTTATGCTCTTGGTAAATCCCTTATTTTTGTTTTCTCGTTGAAGGGTTGATGGCACTGTCTTATCATATAATTTTTGTATTTTAGGGTATCCCCACCGTTTAATGATGGGCACCGAAGTAGGCTCTATTTGAAATGGTGCAGTAAGTGGAGGAAGAGGTTGTATCCACAGGTGTGTTTATGGATGGGTGGTAACCCCTTGATGATATTGATTATTAGAGGTATTCAGGTGAATATCTCTATGCTGCAAAAATTTGATATTGCCCAAAACTACACATATAAAGAAGTATACATTGGTCAATGTTAAATATAGTAACCCAACTAGGTTGGGTTTGATCCAACAGGGAATAGGTCGAAGTCATATCTCAAACTGTCTGAAGTATCTAGAAGTGTGGGAAAATAAATAGAGGGTTTGCAGTAATTAATAAAAGAAACCAATTGAGAATGCTTTTGGTTATAGACAATTGAAGATAAACACTAGGACTGTGTTTTCCCTGGCTTCCTGACTCCGTAAGTTTATCTTTCTCTACATAACTATCTTACTATCTCACGTGCAGAATCTGACAAGCTAGGTATTACCAACTATCTTATGGACTCGTAGGTAAATCTCACCCTTTACCTTATGAGTCTCAGGGTATTGCTCTACTATCCCTTGTCTTTGATCCCAATTTAGATATCACCTTATGGGTCTCAAGCTATTAGATAAGGGTTGATAGCCTTGAATCACTGCCATAATTCCCTTTTCCTAATCTCGATCTCCCTTGTGTAGACGATATCAAATACAAGCGAGTTCTTAGAGTTGGTCACCACTAAGAAAGCAATTAACTTGAAGGAAATCACAGTGCATGTATAAACATTGATTTAATTAAATTTCACACTTTCATTACTTTGTTAATCTGCCAGGGTTCCCATAACCCTAGTTAAGGAATTTAGCCACTCATAGTTATGCAACAATCCATAGAATTTGAGGAAGAAACCATATAATTAATTGTACACGAATGAAAGTGTAAAATCCAAAGTCTCAAATTGAATAATCTCAAAAACTAAGAACAAGAGTAAAAGTGTGTAAAAGTATGTCAAATATACGTAAAATATTACATAGGGACCCAAAAAGTATTTATTGAGTCTCAAAAGAACAAAGGACACCTAACCAAATAAAAATATGAAAACTAGGTCGTCAGTGGTCACGCCTATGACAACGAGTCATTATGTCTGGTAAAGACTCGTCAGCTGCTGTCGTAACTTTCTTTTGTCTTCGATAGTCACGACTCATTATGAGATGTAATGAGTCATTGGCTAGGACTCGTGATGACTTTAGTGACTTTCAACTTTTAGTAATTTTTCTCCATGCTCAAAATGACTATTCATCATAAGTAGTTGTCTATCGTCACGACTTGTGAGTTTCACTCCTGTTCACTAGAACCTCACTTGTCAACTTTCATAACTTTTCACTAATGTGCTTACAATGATTCCATGCCATGACTCGTAGCCACTCATCACGACTCATAGTGAGTTTCCACTTTACTTCCTTAAGTTGACATTACTCACTGTTCATATCACGACTTGGGTCACGAGTCATTAGGTGACTAAACGACTCATTACCCAGTCCAAACTTAGCTTTTTCATCCATTTTTGATCCATAGTACCACCAACCTAATTTACCCGCAACATACACAAAACACACATCAAATCCAATAAGAAGGTCTAAGAATTTGTATATTTTCACAATTTTAAGCATCGAAAGTGCCACGCAACCATGGCACATCACACAACACGATCAACAAATCAATGACGGTAACTAATACTCGAATTCAAACCAAAAAAGGTACAAAAGTGTAGTATGAGACCAAAGCCACAGTACTCAGTACACATCATTGGCAGCTAAGCTAAATCATGATATGAATACGATAAAATGCAAGATAACATAACTAAGTCAAGGTAGAGGCAAACCTAAATCAACTCCAACATTGTTGTACATAAATAAGTAAATAACTAGAATAATAACATAACATAACGAATCAAACACGTGCAATTATATCTACAAAATTGGCCCCATAAGTCAGTATGTGCGGAAAAGTAAATAACCCAATGTAGGCCCCTATAATCCTGGAAGGTACAACAAAGTAAAGTGTAAATTGAACCACCGTCATTTACCAACTCTCATGTTACAATTAGACTCCATCCATGTCATATCACACTATATCATTTTCCACCTTATGACTTGAATCGATAACCATATTATCAACAACACACCCCAATAACACATTTCGAATCGGTATCATACATATATATCATAATATATATTCGGACTCAAACTGGTAAATATAATCAATAGTCGAACTCGAATCGGTAAATGTATCATTAATATTATAACCATTATTCAGACTCAAATCAAAATTTATATCATCAATATCATCACCATCATCCTTACTTGAACTGGTATATATCATAAATATCATCATCATTATTATAATCAATAACATAATCACTAGCATAATCAATAACATAATTACTAGCATAATCATTGACATAATCACTAGCCACTAGCATAATTAATAAGCATCAACTCTCAATGCCAACCCATCATAATCACCAAATGCCAAGTTTCTCAATATTATCCTAATAAGCATTTTCAAGGTGTAACAAATGTATAAAAGATTTTTAATAGCTAACACAAATCTTGGGCTAAGGTGGGTCAAAGAGCCCACTTTGAAATTCTCGAAATACAATTTAAGGCAAATTCTACTACGGACTAAGCTAAGGTATCTACACCCACTTTTAGATATCAACTAAGCCATAATCAACCCTAAGATAGAGATTTACCTGAAGCATAAGCAACTAAGATAATTATGCCTAATTTACGATTTTTGGATAGCCTAAATAGTCCAACTAACCCAAGCATTACAAATTTCATCATCAACACCTAAAACTCATCCCAAATCTAACATGATATTATAAAGAGACTATGAACTATCTCAATCTATAAGAAGGGTGAAGCTTGGCCTACTTGGACACTAAAGAAAGCTCGAAGAATCTACTAAATCATTAATTTTCTCTTTCGAGAAACTTCTGCAAGGTGCCATGCTATCAAAATCATAATCTACCCATCAACACGAGAATAATGATACCCATATTGCACTATTGTGCTTCGGGTCCAAAATCACTCAAAAATCCCATGTGGGTCCCAGTTACAAAAAATGCATTTTTGAAGCCAACCCAATATTCCCTCATGCTCAAGGAGTAACTACCCTAAAAAGGGATGAAATCTAAGCTACATTGATGCTAAAATGTCACCAAGTTTTAGAGATTTTTAATTAGAAATGAGAAAATTCACCATGAATGAGAAGAAACCTTACCTCAAATTCGAAGAAAAATCATAAAATAATCGTTATCCAAGCTCCCCGAATCACCCACAAGATTTAATCCTAAGCTTTCTGCATATCTAGGGTTTAACTCTCTTGAAAATGGATGAATAATGGGAAAAACATGCTAAAAATGGGGTATTTATACCCTTCTCAGTTGCTCGAGAGTCACTATCGCGACTTGACCCTCGCGATCGCAGCATCTGGCAACTGCTATATGAGTCGCTATAGTGGGAGAAACACTTATCCTTTGTAGAGTTTGCTTATAATAACACTTATCGTTCATGTATTGAGATGACACCTTTTGAGGCTTTGTATGGTAGCGATGTCATTCCCCGATTAGATGGTTTGAGACTTAAGAGGTTAGACCCTGTGGTACTGACTTGTTTCAGGAGTCATTGGATAGAGTCAGGGTAATTCAAGATAGGTTGAAAGAGGCTCAGACTAAGCAGAAGGCTTAGGCAGATCATAGTAATCATGCCTTGAGATTTGGAGTTGGTGATCGGGTATTCCTCCATATATAGACCATGAAGGGTGTGATGAAGTTCGGGAGGAAAGCTAAGCTCAGTCCCAGATATGTTGGGCCTTTCGAGATTCTTCACACAATTGGTGGGGAGGCTTATGAGTTAGCCCTACCTCCAGATTTTGGTACTGCCCATCCAATTTTCTATGTTTCCTTGTTATGGCAATACATTCTTGATTCGTCTTATATACTTAGATAGGATTCAGTTTAGATGGATGAGCAGTTGACCTTCATGGAGGAGCCTGTGCTCATTTTGGACAGTGGTGTCAGGCGATTGCGCACTTGGGATATTCCTGTAGTTAAGATTTAGTAGAGGAGGCCACTTAGGAGATCGAGAGTGAGATGCGGACCCAGTATCCTCACATGTTTGAGATTTCAGGTACATCCTTATCCTTAACTTTCACGGATGAAAGTCCTTTTAGTATTGGATATTATAATAACCCTTCAAGTCATTTTCTATATTTCTGCCTATTTTAACGGTTTTAGCTTTCCTATAGCTTCCCAAGTCATTTGTGACTTGCTGGGAATGACAATTCAATTATCAGGAAGTTTGTTTAGGTTTTAGAGCCAATTCCATGTTTTGAAGTCTTCGTTGAATCTAAATGGCCACCGGGAAAAAACATTAGTCAAACCACCTCGTATGCTAATTCTAACTATTCCAACAGCTTCAAAATGTCGATTTAAGGCTAGGTGGACTCTTGGTTCGGGTCCTGAGGTACCTGGGCTCATTTTGACCTATTGGTCAGAAAGTAAAAATAACTGAAAGTTGGGTGTAGGACCCACTTTTTGTTGAAACAACCTTAAATAGAAATTTCAACTACGTCATTGAGTCCATAACATCAAATTTAATAGGATAACATAGTTTGTTTGCGTATACGAGATATCGAATGAATACTGAGGGGTTGGCAGAGACTCAGCTATTCTGGTGCACCCGGGATCATGTACCATGGGTCGAGTTTGCGGTCTAGCATCCACCTAGCAAGTGCCACAATCGTGATACCATGTGTCGCTATAGCATTCTCGAGGATATACTCCCAAGCTCGGAGACCTCGAGAACCTAAATAGTTTGCTTCGACTAGCCATTGGTCTGAGGATGGAAGGTTGTACTAAGATCTGCCCTTGAGTACCTAACTCTTCCTGAAAAGCTCTCCAAAATCTAGAAGTGAGCACGGAACCCCAATTTGAAATGATAGATATAGAAAAACCATGCAAATGGACTATCTTTCACACATAGATACAGGCTAATCTCTCAGCACCGAAGGACATCTAAATAGGAATGAAATATACCGACTTGGTCGATTAATCTACAATGAACCAAATACCATCTAAACCATGGGAAGTGCGAGGCAAACCACTAACAAAATCTATGGTAATTTGCCCCCATTTCCACTCGGGAATGGGCAACCTCTAAATCAAACCATACAGTCACTGATGCTTGGCCTTTGCCTATTGACAACATATTCAATGAGCTACCAAGTCTGCCATATCTATCTTGATGCCACTCCACCAATAATGTTGCCTTAAATATCTATACATCTTAGCTATACCCGAATAAATAGAATATCTAGAATTATAAGCCTCGTGCAAAATCAACTGAATCACGTCAGCTATCTTTGAAACACAAATATGGATATCAAATCTCAAGACGCCTTTAGAATTGATGTTTGACCTGACCACGGAGGATGCAAAGTCTTATATCATCAAACTGAAGATCCTGAATTTGTTCAAATAGTGAGGACTTAGCCTCAACACTAGCAAGAATTTTCTCGGGGTCTAAAATATCAAGGTGAACCATCAAGTTGGCTAAGGATTGAATGTCCCATGCCAACGACCTCTGAGAAACTAAAATACAAGCCAAGCTACCCATATTCACTATCTTTCGGCTTAAGACATATGCTGCAACATTCGCCTTGCCCAGATGACACAAGATTGAAATATCAAAGTCCTTAAGAAACTCCATCCATTTATGTTGTCTAGCCTTAAGATCCTTCTGGGTCATAAGATGTTGTAAACTGCGATGATCTATAAAAAATCTAACAATGCACACCATAAAGATTATACCTCCAAATCTTAAGCGAAAAAACTACTACCGCCAACTCCAAATCATAAGGTGGTAGTTGCTCTCGTGCACCTTAAGCTGCCTCAAAGCATTATCAATAACACTACTCTGCTGCATCAATACACGTCCCAAACCAACACCAGAAGCATCACAATACACGGTGAACCCCTCACCCTCAACAGGAAGAGCCAAAATAGAAGCCGATATAAGGAACTCCTTGAGCTTACCATAGCTCGACTCACACTCCTCGGACCATTGTAAAGGAACCTTCTTCTAAGTCAATTTGGTTATCGGTGCTGAAATAGTAGCAAAACCCTCAATAAAACATCTATAATAACCGGCCAAGCTAATAAAGCTTCAAACCTCGGTCGGAGATGTAGGTCTATCCTAATCATGAATAGCTTTAATCTTTGCAAGGTCTACCATAATCCTATCCTTAGACGCCACATGCCAAATAAATGTCACCAACTCAAGACAAAACTCACACTTAGAGAACTTAGTGAAAAGCGCATGATCCCTTAAAATCTGGAGCACAATCCTCAAATATTGTGCATGCTCCTTTCTACTCCTCGAATACATGAGGATGTCATTGATGAACACGATCATGAATGAATCTAAATAAGGTTTGAACACTCGGTTTATCAAATCCATAAATACAACTGGCTTATTAGTCAACTCAAAAGATATCACCAGGAACTTATAATGACCATAACGAGTCCTAAAGATTGTCTTCGGGATATCCTCAGCTCGAATCGTCAATTGATAGTAACTAGATCTCAAATCAGTCTTAGAAAACATTATTGCACCCTGAAGATGGTTAAAAAAATCATCAATACGAGGCGTAGGATAACGGTTATTCACCATCACCTTATTAAGCTGCCTATAATTAATACACATCCACATAGAGCCATCCTTCTTTTTCATAAACAACATTGGAGCTCCTCAATAAGACACACTCGGTCTAATAAAACCTTTACCAAGAAGATCCTAAAGCTAAGAATTCAGCTCCTTAACCTCAGTAGGAGCCATATGGTAAGGTACCATAAAAATAGATCGGGTGTTAGGCTCAAGATCAATAACATACTCAATCTTACGGGAAAGAGGTATGCTAGGTAGATCATAAGGAAAACATCAAGAAATTCACAAACTATAGGAACAAATTCAAGTGACAGACTCTCCACACTAACATCATGAATATAAGCGAGGTAAGACTCGCAACCCCTCTAAATAAGTCTCCTAGAACACATATAAGAAATAATCCCCATTGTCTTGTGGCTAACAACTCCCTGCCATATGATCGGGGGTATGTCAGACATGGCTAAGGTAATGGTCTTGGTAAAATAATCCATGATCGCATGATAGTGGGATAACCAGTCCATGCTTAGAATCACATCAAAATTCACCATATCCAATATAATAAGATCAGCATAGGTATCAACATCTCTAATAGTCACAACAACACAGGATCTGAACACCCGATCCTTAACAAAAGAATCACCCACAAGAGTAGATACATGCAAGGCCGTAGATAATAAATCCCAAGATAACTCTAATCGTAGAGCAAAATAAGCAGACACATAAGAATAGGTGGATCCTAGATCAAATAAAGCAACGGTCGACTGACGGCACACAAAAATCATACTTGTGACAATAACATCCAAAGACTAAGCCTGGTCTAGCAGGTACTGCATACAACTGAACATGCCCACCACCTGACAAGATTCCTGACCAATCTCCAGTCTTACCCGCCTGAGAACCTCCACGGACACCTTGGGAACCACCCCTAAAACTATGTGAACCACCTCTAGCTGAGGGATGAACTGCCCTAATAGGGGGAACACTCTGAGATAAAGCAACAATCGTCCCATGGCTAGGGCAATCACGCGAGTAATGACTAAAAGTTCTACAACCATAGCTTGTTATATGAGTTAAACCAGAATCAGAAGATTCAGCGGATCCAAAATAACTACCATAACTAGAATAACTAGAAGATAAACCCCTCAAAGAATGACCACTACCATGACTAGGGCGATCACTAACACAAGACTGACCTTCATCAGTAATCTGAAGTGCTGCCTGAACGGGCCTACTAGGCTAACTCTGAGGCCAATACGATTGATTAGAAGGGTGCCTACCTTGTGAACCACTTTCCCTAGATTGAGAGCTTTTGTGACTCCCAAAGATACTACCCTAATACCATAGCCTTTTATCGCTTCCCCCTTGGACCTTATGATGGATCTCTTTCTTTACCTGAACATGATCCAAAACCTTAGCATAAGACCAACCTGCAAAAACCAAACTCTGAGTAAACGTGCAAAGAGAAAGTCTCAATCCACGTATAAAGCAATGAACCCTCTCATACTCAGTTGACATAATAAAAGTAGCATACCTAGCCAACTTGTGGAAATGAACCTCATACTGCACAATCGTCATGGAGCCTACTCCAATCTAGATAACTGATCTTTCAAAGGATCCCAAAGGCTGAGAGGCATGTACTTTTCTAAGAAGATCTTGGAGAACTGAGCCCATATCAAAGAAGAAGATCTAGATGGACTAGAATCAAGATGACCTCTCCACCAATATCGAGCTACCAAGTCCAAATAAAAAGTAGTATAGTCTACACCATAAGTCTCGACTAGGCCTAAATTACGTAGCCTATATTTACAAGTAATCAGAAACTCATATGCATCCTCGCCAGATGCACCAAAAACCATAGGTGGAGAAAATCTCAAGAATCTTTCCAATATCTTCTACTCCTCAATAGACAAAGAAGGCTAGGCAACCACTTACTGGGTAACTTTCGGTTCAGCAACTACCAGACCATAAGGGACCTCAATTAGGAGTTGTAGCTACAGGTTGCGCCCCTATATTAGTACCACTCTGATTTGTAAACTACGCATTGTCAGATGGTGCACTACCAACCAACCCCAAAAGGTAAACTAAATCATCCTTGATCACTAAAGAAGAAATAATCCTAGGTGGAGCCTGGGATGATCCCTGCCAATCGCTGGTTGGGGCGAAAGAACCTTTGGCTCAATAGCAGGAATAAGGTCAAGTGAAGGCCCCATATCCTAGCCCCTACCTAGGGACATATCTCAAGGCTATCCAAAACCTCTAGGTCATCCATAAACAGTTATAGGATCCCAAGGCTCAATCATTGTACCCTCATCTCGTATAGTGGTAGCATATGTCCTAGCCATATACGAAAGAGTGAAACCAAAGAAATGCTCAGAAACCAACTTAGACTCTTAACACAAAATGAATGAAAGAAGTGAAAAACTCCTAAGAATAACCTATAGACTCCCATAGATAGGAAATGGATGACATTGCTTTGATCTGTGGGACTCTACTAGACACTTGCTCTTGTACCAATAATACTAGTGAAACCTAGGATCTAATACCAATTTATCACAACTTAATTTATGAGTCATGATGACACCTTTGCCAGTAGGTAAGCCAAACCATAATCCAGAGCTAAATGCAATGAGTTAACTTGGTGTAAAATCCCTAAAAGAGGAGAAAAATAGATAATTGCAAATTATAAATAAGTAAAGCAATAAAGATAGTCAAACAGGTAACCCTAATAGAGATAACCATCCCACGACTTGGTAGAGTCAATACAAGAGCTACTAAAAATACAAGTCAAGTTCTAAAATAGTCAATACAATCTATCTCAAAGTGAAAGACTAGACATAAATAAGTGTAATGCCCCGAGATCCCATTCTGAGATGTCACACGGTGCTTATGGACCCAAAGGACCACAACCTAACCCTTTACTGATATTTGTACCTTTACACTGCATAATATCTGAAATAAATGTGGAAACTGGACATAAAGTTCAATACATCTGTACATACTTAAAACTGAAAACTGAATACTAATACATCAACATCCGTTTGAAAAGCCTCTAAACTGTCTGAACTGTGGAGTTGATGGGACATATCCCCAACTAACTCCGTCAACTGAAAATATAAAAAAAAATTGATACAATAATAGTAAACTGAGATTTGTCCTCAAAAGAAGAGGACTCACTGCTACTGCTGCTGACTAGGACTGAACTGATGGGGATATTCTATATCCTGTGCCTCTGAACCTATGGTGTCAAATAAAACACCATAGCGCAAATGCGTCAGTACAAAAATATACCGAGCATGTAGACGAGGTAAGGCTAAATACAAGGGCTTATGCATGAACATAACTTAACTGAATAATATGCAAGAGCTGGATTAGCATACATAAAGAATATGTAATTACTGAACATACTCTGCATACTGTCACTGAGCATACTCGGAATAACTCTGGTAACTGATACTGAATATACTGAAATTCTGAAATTTCTGGACATACTGAGACTACGAGTATCTGAAGCTTCTGAAACTGATAGCAACCCTAGCTAACAGGTTGTCTCCGAATCTGCTAATAATAAGAATGACTGACTGAAACTGAGATCAACCCTATCTAGTAAGTAGTCTATGAATCTGTGGATAATACTACTACTTGATAACTAATTTTGAGATTTGATAACTGACTTTAAGATCGGCCTATGTAGTAGCGGATCTTCAAATTTACAAATAATTATACTTGATGGCCTATATCTAACAGCCTTGCATTCTGTACACTGAACTGAGATCTTTCTTGAAGTCTGAGACTGATTCTGAAACAAAGACTGTGGGAAGTAGTCTTCTAACCGACATGCCCCACCTAGCTAAGTTGGGGTCTAACCTGTGCCCCAGTTAGAAGGGTGTCAGTACCGCGCCACTGGTAAAGACAACTTTATTTGACCCTTATCTATCAGGTACTCAAACGAGAATGGTGGAGCCCTCATCTAATAGGTCAAGCCACCTCATCTACCCTTAACTAGCAGGTATGATGTCTCAACCTACGCTGGCTACGTAGTTTGGGAGCGCAAGGATTGCTTCTAAGAATCACACCCTCTACTAGTAGGTGAGTTTCCATCCTTGAGCTCACTCGGTGTTGAATCCTACTCCCAACTGAAAAATACTGATTTGATTCTTAACTGAACTTAGATTGAGCTGAATTTGATACTGATCATATTTCTCAAGAGATCTGACTGAGTTATGCTGAGATTACTTAGTTTCGTATCTGACGAAAAAAAGTATCGAATCATGGTATCTAACTGATGATACAGAGCTTGAATAGATTACTCAAATCACTTCTGAGATTAGAATTGAATCATTTGAATACTATTAGATCTGAGCGAATTAATAGGACTGGGGCTAGATTACTAGCGATATAGTGATTACAGAGATTTCTGAGATGACAAAGTTTTCTTATGTTCTGCACTTGTTTGAGTATATAGAGCTTTGTAGTTCACTGAGTTCTGAGAATTGTGGCTCGATTGGAGTTATCGTGAAACTGACACCGGCTCTAGACAACAGCTCTATTGTCGGGTATAAATACCCGCAGGACTCGATAACATAAAAGTGAAACATAATCATGCTTGCATCATCACGATCATCCATTCATCATCACAATCATTCATTCATCAACACAAGCATTCAAGCATTTAGGAAATATAGGCCTCTATTCATCATCACAATCACTAAAGGGTCTCTTTAAGCATCTCGAAATAATAATCATATAATAACATAGGAAAAATATGCTATTAGATCGTACTCCATTCAACAAGGTTTTTACCTCAACTATTTCATACCTATATCAGTCTTGACATATGTTTGGGTATCACATGGCTTAGGGAAACTTCATACTATCATTTCATAACTTACTTGCTAACCACTTGGCATGTATTAAAAATTTAGCATATGTCAAAGGGCACATAATTGGGGAATTTACTACTATCACATCTCCACTTTTTCACTAAGGTCCTTCAACAAATACTAGACATGCAAAGGTTCACACTTATTTGGGGATTTCACACTATCATGGTATAATTCATTAACTAGGGAATTTCGTCATACTCATAGTTTTCAAAGTCTTATACATGGAAGGGGGTGCATATAACAATATGCCATACGTCCATCGACCTAGCTTCACAAACATTTCATCAACAACCATAACATATAACAATATCTTAGAAGTCTTTATTTTCATAAGGGTATAGCATACATTTGTCATTAGATCACAATTTAATTACAATGCTTGATTTCTAGTCTCTTAGACATTTTATCGAACACCTCACATGCACAATTTAGGCATAAGTATAATAACCCAACTACTCATCATGAACAATCAAATTTACATGTTTCCAACTCATATATTATCATAGATTCATACAAACCACATAAATATCCCATCTTGGAGATTATTCAACATTAACAACAAGTATATAATCCATTTACCATACAAATACCACATACTAAGGCCAAGACTTGATTCTTGTAGACAAACATGAATCACAACACACAAGAATCAATTAAAATTTATAAACATAAATCTTAGAGATTTAGAAAAGGGTACTTGAGCTTCTTGGATGAAAGGGACCTAAGAATCAACATCTACATACCTTGGGGAAACTTCTTTCTTGAAGGTTCTTGGAGAGATTCTTGATTTCTTGACTTCTCTTGATTTTTATTGAAGAATAAATAAGGATTTTGATCTTGGAAATAAACCCTAATTTGATGTTTTGGATGAAGGAGAAGTTATGAGCTTTGATTTGGGGTGATTGGGTATTAAATAGGGTGAAAAATGACCCAAAAATCCCTTTAAAATGGTGCTTCAGCAATGTCTCGGACAATTCTGACAGTCAGAGTGACGGACCATCACTTTGGTGACTAACCATCACTCCCACCATAACTTTTGGTCCAAAAAATGCCTTCACTGCTTCAGTTTTGACGGCCAAAGTGGCGGGCCGTCACTAACTTGACGGTCCGTCAGCTTGTCTGTCACTCCTGGACAGCTCAGACAGCTCTCAGTAAAATGGCCATAACTTCTTACTCCAATATCGGATTTTTGCAAAATTAGTATAGTTGGAAAGATAATTCAATTATCTATCTGTTGATAGGTCATGAGATCAAAAATTATTTGCATAATGAAAGATATGCTTGTTTGAAGTTGACTATAGCAATGTCCTTCTTAAGAATTCAATCGGTAAGGGATATTTTGATTCGTCTAATAGATAGGACGTATTTAAGGCCTTAATACACATCAAAATTGATCATAAAACTACCAAATCACTAATATTTATTTAATATGAGCTTGAATCATGGTTCTACTATCGGTTGGGATTCGGTATTACAATAAGATAGAAGGAAATGGGAAACTCTGACTCAACGATCTCACCCTATCTCTGGAATCCACCACAACATGAGCCATGAATCAATGGTAGAAACTAGTACTTGGATCTTTACCAAAAAGGTACAAATGTGTAGTATGAGTATCAAAACCATAGGTACTTTGTAGGTATTATCGATCGATTGGGATAAATCATGATATGAATATAATAAAATTCAAGATAACATAAATATGTCAAGGTAGAGGAAAACCTAAATCAACTCCAACATCACTATACATGAATAAGTGTAACGCCCTAATTTTCGAAAACTAGAACGCCACACGGTGCTCATGATCCCGAAGGACCACAAGCTAACCCTTTTCTGATATCTGTACCTGAGCACTGCATAATATACTAAAATAAATACGGAAAACTGGCGAAATCTTGCCATAAGCTTCAAAACATCTAAAATACTCAAAACTAAAAACTGAATACTGATATATTTGTTCGAAAAACCTCTAAATTGTCTGAACTATAGAGTTGATGGGACATGTCTCCAACTAACTCCGTCTACTAAAAATAAACTGAGTCTAATGCCATAATAAAATAAGGATCATCCTCAAATGATGAGGATTCACTGCTAAGTCAACTGCTACTGGCTGAGTCTGGACTGCTAAGGGTGCCTTAGCTCTCGCTCTTCTTAACCTATGGTATAAGACACCATAGCGCAAGAGAAAAGTATGCGCCAGTACTTTGAATGTACTAGTATGCTAGATGAGGTAAGGCTAAATGCAAGGGCTTATGCATGAACATAACATAACTGAATAACATGAGAGTATTGAATGAGGATACATGTATGGACTGAATACTACCTTCTGAATACTTGAAATTTTTCACAGCTGAGTTTACTAATACTGATATCTATATTTACTAACACTGAGGGTATGAATAATTGAGTCTACTGATAACAAAACTCTGAGCTTACTAATATCGACTGATTGAAACTGAGATCAAACCTATCGAGCGGATGATCTTCAAATCTCATAATAATGATAAGGAATGATTGAATCTGAGTTTGAGATCAGGCTTATCTAGTGGGCGATCTCTGAATTGATTAATACTGATACTGGTTAACTTCATGTGAGACCAGGACTTTCTAGCGGGTGGTCTATGAATCTATGGAACTATCTAAGTTCCTTACTGAGCTGAATGACTATATCTGACAGTCCTAATTTCTGAGTGTTACTATAATGACTGAGACTGAAATGTAACTGTGGGAGTTCTCACTTAACCGACATTCCCCAAATCTAAACTAGTGGGGTCCAACCTATTACCAAAATTGGAAGGGTGTCAGTACAATGCCACGGGTGTAGACACTACTATGGTCAAGCCTCTCTAACGGGTGACCTTGAACAGGAAGTCAAGCCTAAGGAAATGAGTGACCCCTAGAAGGTAGTCAATCCTTAATCTAGTGGGTGAATCTTGATCCTGCGCTGGCTACGCAGTTTTAGAGTACAGAGATTGCTGCTAATGGCTCTACCTATCTAACGGGAAAGCCGTCATCCCTTCACTCACTCTGTGCTAGTTCTTACTCCCAACTGAAAGAATCTGAACTGATTCTTAACTGAACTTAGATGAAGCTAAATTCGTGATTGGCTATATTAATTGACTAATCTGATTGAGTTTGCTTGGTTCCGTTATCTGATGGAATGCTGCTTAGATTCTACTATCTGACTGAATGCTACTGAATTCTGGTTAGCTTACTGAGTTTTGTTGAAGCTTGAACTGAATACTATTGAACCAAAATTGAATACTGAGTTGGATTAGACTGATTCTGAGACTGAATTGCACTAATTTTGAGATTACTGAATTTCCTTGCATTCTGTAACTGTCTGAATTCTACTGATCATGGCTTGATTGAGAGTATCTTGACACTGACACTGGCTCTAGAATTGCAGCTAATTTGTTGGGTATAAATACCCCCAGAACTCGATAACGTAAAAGTTAAACATAACCATTCTTGAATAACCATGACAATGGACTTTCACTTACTATTACAATCACTAAAACATCTCTTCAAGCAATTGGGAATCTTAAAACGTGTAAAGGTATAGGGATGCATACTAATTTCTCATAATTCATTCACTAAGGCATTTCAACAAATGCTTGGCATACATGAATTTATACATAATTTGGGGATTTCTTGTCAACATGCTATAATGACCCTATTTCCTTCACACAAGCATTTTATCAAACATATGGGGAGCATGCTTTGGTTATACAACAAATACTACAACTAAGTATCATGATTTCATCAACCAACATGCAACTTGAAGAGGGTTTATCATGAATATTACACAATTAATCACATGCTAGAATCAATTGTTAATACCTGTAGTCTAAATCATGAATTAAATCTCAACAACATATAATCATGAACTTCAATACACATAAATCAAGAAATCTCATAAATACATAAACTTTGTAATTTTGAAAAGTATTCTTGAACTTCTTGGGTGGAAGGAACCCAAGAATCAACATCTAATATACCTTAGGAGACTCTTTCTTGAAGGATCTTGGAGAGATTCTTGGTTTCTTGAGTTATCTTGAAGAAGGGTTTTGATCTTGTTCTTGATTTATTTTTTGATCTTGAAAGAAACCCTATCTTTTGATGTTATGGATGAATAATAAAGCCCTCAGCTTCGTTCAGGATATATCTGAGTGTTAAAAGGGTGGGAAAAGACCAAAAATCCCTTTTAAAAGTGACTTAAAATTACTGATCAGGACATGCGATGGTGGGGTGCGACGGTCCGTCGCTGGGTCGATGGTCCGTCAGACTGACTGTCGCACCTGGACCAGAACTGAGACTTACTGCCTCATCGCGATGGCCTGGGGCGATGGTTTGTCTCTAGCTTGACGGTTTGTCGGTCCTGACCGTCGCACTTGGCCAGTGAATGGGACTACTGCCTCATGGCGACGGCTATGGGCGATGATCCGTTGCTAGCTCGACGGTCCGTCGGCCTGCCCGTCGCACCTAGGCAGTTCAGATAGCTTTCTGTAAAATGTCCATAACTTTCTATCCCAAATCGGATTTTGATAAATTTGGTATCAACGGAAAGCTTATTTAATTCTACACAGTTTAAAATATTTCTTACTTGGAAATTCATCCCTTACTCTTCTTAAGGATGAAACTCGACTTAAAGAAAGT
Source organism: Capsicum annuum (assembly GCF_002878395.1). Lineage (NCBI taxonomy): Eukaryota > Viridiplantae > Streptophyta > Magnoliopsida > Solanales > Solanaceae > Capsicum > Capsicum annuum. Next base: position 11,342,077 of record NC_061119.1, on the reverse strand, counting down.
TCGGCGTATTACAATAAGTAAATAACCAAAATAATAACATAAAATAAAGAATCAAACACATGCAATTATAACTACAAAATTGACCCCCATATGCCAGTTAGTGCGGAAAAGTAAATAACTCAACTTAGGTCCCCATAAGCTTGGAGGGTACAACCAAGTAAAGCATAAACCGAACCACCATTATTTACCAACTCTCATGTTACAATTAGAATCCATCTATGCCATGTCATACTATACCATTTTTTTACGTTCGGACTTGAATTGGTAACCATATTATCAACAATACACCCCAAAAACACATTCCAAACTAGTATTATATATATATATATATATATATATATATATATATATATATATATTATCATAATGTATATCTAGACTCAAACTAGTTTATATAATCAATAGCTGGACTTGAATCGATAAATATATCATCAATATCATAATAATTATTCGAACTTGAATCGATATTAACATCATCAATATCGTCGTCATTATTTGGTCTTGAATTGGTATATATCCTCAATATCATCATCATTATTATAATCAATAACAAATCGCTAGCTTAATCAATAACATAATTACAAGCATAATCAATGACATAATCACTAGCCACTAGCATACTCAATAAGTATCAACTCTCAATGCCTCCCCATCATAACCATCAGATTCCAAGTTTCTCAATAGCTAACACAAATCTTTGCCTAAGGTAGATTAAAGAGCCCACTTATAAATCTGCAAAATACAATTTAAGAAAAATTATATCCCAGACTAGGATAAGGTATCTAAATCCTCTTTTAGATGTCAACTGATCTGAGGTTGATTTATGCGCCTTAGTGTTGTTTTCCTAGCTTATTTAGCCTTGTTCTGAGGACAAATAGTGTGCTTAATGTGTTAGTAATGATATAAAAATCATATAAGTATTTAAGTATGTTATTACAATGTTTAAAGGTGTTTTCAAACAATTTTGGAACCAATTTGATCATTTAGAGTTCGAATAAGAAAACTAGTGTTACTAGCTTGAGCTAGGTGTCATTGTAGTCTATCACGATGGATTCTAATGTGTTTAATGAGTCAATAGTGGTATGATTGTGTAATTATGTGTGGAAAAACTTATTTATAATGTTCAAGGGTTAATTTAATCAAGCCAAGAGTCAAAATAATAAGTTAAAGATCAACATGGGCAAGCCTAGTCTTAGCTCGAGTTTCTAGTTCACCGCTCTTGATATTGTGTTGTTTTGAGCTCTAATCCGTGGTGTACTATGATGTAGTATGATTTTTTAGTTGATTTATATGATATATTAAGGATATATAAGATATACATGAAGTGTAAACAACACCACAAGGCTTGGGACGGTGGACAAATGCACAAAATAAAGTTGGACATCAAAAGTGAAATTCCAGTGAAGCCTTGCATTGAGCTCGCGTCATGACCTCCACTCCAAATTTATAGGATTTTTTTCATGAACTAAACTCCACCTTTATAGTCCTCTCATAATGACCCCATCCCCAAGAACCTGCCCAATGTGTCGGACCAAAATATGATAGATATTCAACTGATGGAGACTCTTTATTGGGCTTTGAACTCTATTACGAAGACAGTTATTGATAATGCTGCAGGGGGATCATTTGTGGATCTTACTTTTTAGGAGGCCTCGGAGATGTTTGATCAGATAACCAAACAAAGTAGAGCTTGGTATACAAGGGATTTTGTGGTAGCAAGCCCTACTATGTCTGTTGGTATGACTGTAGAACAACATAAGAAAGAGAAAGAACATAATCAAGACATGGCACACTTGAAGACGCAGATGGATCTGTTGACCAAGCATCTATTATTTGCAAAAACCAAAAAAGTGAAGGCTATTTCAGCTAAAGGTAGAGATAATTCTGATTCAGAAGAAGAGGCTAACTATTTGAATAATCAGGGGGTTTCTGAGGCAATAGCCAAGGAAATCAAGGTCGGAATTACTACGACAAGGCTAGTTATAAGGATAGGGAGCAAGGAAATTGTAATAATAAGAATGATAGAAGTGGACTATATGTACCTCCCAGAAGTAGAGATAGTGCTACAACTAGCTCTGGCAAGATGTTCATGGAGGACATGATGAAGAAATTATTAAAGAAAGTTAAAGCTACCAACTCTAGAGTGACTAACATGAAGAGTGATTTATCTTCTATGAGTTAGTTGGTGAACTCACACTCTAACTCTATCAAGTAGTTGGAGCAACAAATGAGCCAGCTCTCGACAACTTTGAATCAGAGGAAGATTTGAAAATTGCCAAGTGACCCCATTCAGAACCCACGAAATGATGGCTCTTGCATGGCTATCACTACTAGAAGTGGTAAGGTATTGGTAGGCCCTCCTGTGGGTAAGCTTGCGGTTGATATTATAGCCGATGATATTGAAAAAACAGAGATTTATTATCCAGTAGAGTCTGAGAAATTGGATAAGGTTATTGATGACACACCATCCAATAGTCAGCAGGTTGATGAGTTGAAAAAGAATAAGGGAAAGGAGACTGAAGTAGTGGTTACCACTCTTCTAAAGCCACCTCCTTTATTTTCTCATCGATTGAAGAAGAAAGTCGATGACACAAAGTTCAACAAATTTATGGCTATGTTGAAGCAGTAGATGATTAATCTACCACTGGTGGAGGCATTAGAGCAAATGACCGGGTAGACAAAGTTCATGAAAGACCTCATCACAAAGAAGTGGTCGGTTAGTTTTAAGTCGATGGACAATTTGTATTATTGTTGTGCTATTTCCACAAGGTCTCTAGTGCAGAAAATGGTAGATCCAGGAGCATTTACCATCCCATGCACTATTGGACCTCTTAACTTTGCAAAAGCTCTATGTGACCTGGGAGCTAGCATTAAATCTGATGCCGCTAGCTGTTTATAAAAGGTTGGGTTTGAGAGATCCCACACCCACTAATATACGACTTATGATGGCGGATAGGTTGATCAAATGACCTGTTGGTATTTTGTATGATGTGTTGGTGAAGGTTGCTAGTTTCATATTTCCTGTGGATTTCGTTATTCTGGATTGCGAGATAGATTTTGAGGTGCCCATAATCTTGGGTCGACCTTTTCTCACAACTGGAAACATGCTGATTGATTTGCGAGCTAATGAGCTCTTATTCAGGCTGAATGATGAAGTGGTGCGATTTGATGTGTGCTAATCAATGAAGCAGTAGAAAGAAATAAGTGTGTTTTTAATTGTAGATGTCTATTATGAGGAGGAGCAGGAAGTGCCGATAGAAGAGAAATTTGCTGTTGAAACCTTGGCTTCAGTGTTGATGAATTTTGATCAGGATGGTAAGAAGATTATGAGAAGACTATTTGTGCCTTAACAGGCATGGGGTCTTACTCATATGCCCCCAAGAAGTTGGAATTGGACTTAGAAAATCGTCCTAGTCTACCTACTAAGCCCTCTATAGAAGAACCACCTGTCTTGGAGCTGAAAGAATTACCCAGTCATTTAAGGTATGTGTTCCTGGGCAGTGGGAATACAATACCTATTATTATTGCATCTGACCTGGGTGAGCAGCAGGTGGAAGCACTAATTTTAGTGCTTCAAAGATACAAAAGAGAAATAGGCTGTACTATTGCTGATATTATTGGCATTCCTCCTGGTATCTGCACTCATAAGATTCAACTTGAGGAAGAATGTACTCTTACCATTGAGCATCAACGCCGACCTAACCCACCAATGAAAGAGGTGATTAAGAAAGAAATTATTAAGTGGCTAGATGCAGGAGTGGTTTATCCTATTTTTGATAATTAATGGGTGAGCTCGGTTTAATGTGTGCCCAAGAAAGGGGGCATGACTGTTCTTGCAAATAAAAAGAATGAGTTGATTCCTCTCAGGACTGTGACTGGTTGGAGAGTTTTCATGGACTACCGCAAGCTAAACTAATGGACTTTAAAGGACCACTTCCTAATGCCCTTCATGGATCAAATGCTTGATCGGTTGGCGGGAAAGGGGTGGTATTGCTTCCTGGATGGATATTCTAGCTACAATCAAATATGTATTGCTCTTGAAGATCAGGAGAAGACAACGTTTACATGTACATATGGCACTTTTGCATGAAATCGGATGCCGTTTAGATTATGTAATGCACCCGCTACCTTTTAAAGGTGTATGCTGTCTATTTTCTCGGATATGGTTGAGGACACCTTGGAGGTGTTCATGGATGATTTTTCTATGGTAGGAGATTCATATGGGGTATGTATGGAGAACTTCAGTAAGGCTTTGCAGAGGTGCGTGGAATTCAATCTTGTGCTTAATTGGGAGAAATGTCATTTCATGGTGAAGGAGGGCATTGTTCTTAGGCACAAAATTTCAGCAAAAGGGAGAGAGGTTGATTGAGCCAAGGTAGAGGTTATTGAGAAGCTACCACCTCCCATTTCAGTGAAAGGGGTGCATAGTTTCCTTGGACATGCTGGCTTTTACTGGAGGTTTATTTAAGACTTCTCTAAAATTGCAAATCCACTTTGCAAACTTTTAGAGAAGGAGACTAAGTTCTTCTTTGACGCTGATTGCATTAAGGCATTTGAATACCTTAAGATGAAGCTGGTTGAGGCCCCTATCATTGTTGCACCTGATTGGTCAAAACCATTTGAGATAATGTGTGATGCAAGCGGTGTTGCCCTCGGAGTTATGTTCGGGCAAAAGAAGGACAAATTATTTCATTTAGTTTATTATGCCAGCAAAGCACTGAATGGAGCTTAGAAAAACTACATTGTCAAAGACAAAGAACTTCGAGCAGTGGTGTATGCCTTTGAGAAGTTTCGAGCATATCTGCTAGGTACCAAGGTAGTGGTACACACTAACCACTCTGCCTTAAGGTACCTAATGGCGAAGAAGGATGCTAAACCATGATCCGATGGGTAGTACTACTTCAGGAATTTGACTTCGAGGTTAAGGATCGCAAGGGATGTGAGAATTAAGTGGCTGATCACTTATCCAGACTCGAAGGCGAGCAAGCAGTAAAAGACGGGATTGAGATTGATGATTCCTTTCCTAATCAGAAAGTATTGGCTGCAGTGTTCAAAAAAGTCCCTTGGTATGCTGACTTCGCGAATTATATGGTAAGTGAGATTGTACAAAAAAATCTTTCCTTTCATCAAAGGAAAAAGTTTCTTTATGATGTGACCCATTACTTTTGGGATGAGCCGTATCTTATTCGGTGATGTGCAGATGGTATTATTAGACGGTGTGTCCTAGAAGTAGAAATGATGAGTGTATTGGAAGTAAGCCATGCTTCCCCAGTTGGAGGTCACCATGCACGATATCGGACTGCAAGGAAAGTACTTTAGAGTGGCTACTATTGGCCCACTTTGTTCAAGGATGCTTATGAGTTCATGAAGAGATGTGACCAATGTCAAAGGCAAGGGACCATCTCAAAGCACCATGAGATGCCAATGTCTAAAATGCTGGAGGTAGAATTATTTGATGTATGGGGCATAGATTTCATGGGGCACTTTGTGAGCTCATTTGGAATGAAGTACATACTTGTTGCTATTGACTGCGTGTCAAAATGGGTTGAGGCTCTAGCTCTGGCGGATAATGAAGGAAAGCGGGTTATTGCATTTTTAAAGAGAAATATCTTCTCTCGCTTTAGGGTACCACGTACCATTATAAGTGATGAAGGATCACACTTCTGCAACAAGAAATTCAGAGCTTCCTTGGCAAAGTATGGAGTTAAGCAGCATAAGGTAGCTATGTCGTATCACCCGCAAACAAGTAGGCAAGTGGAAATCTCCAATCGGGAAATCAAGGTTATCCTTGCCAAGACTGTGAATGCTATCAGGAAGGATTGGTCTAGGAAGCTGGACGATGCATTATGGTCATATCAAATAGTTTTCAAGATACCTATTCGTATGTCGCCAAACCAATTGGTTTATGGTAAGACATGCCATTTGCCGATTGAACTAGAGTATAAAGCAATGTGGGCGCTGAAGCGTCTGAATATGAACTGGAATGAGGCGACATATATGAGACTGGGGTAGCTTAATGAGAGGGATGAGTTCCATCTCAGAGCGTATGAAATAGCTGACCTATACAAGGAATGAATGAAGAAATACCATGATCGCAGAATTGAAAAGAGAGAATTTCAGAAAGGTGACTTAGTGCTTCTATTCAACTTCAGGCACAAACTGTTCCCAGGTAAACTTAAGTCCAAGTGTTCAGTCCCATTTAAAGTTAGTCAAGTCTACTCATCTGGAGTAGTTGAACTTGAAACTAAAGATGGAAGTGTCTTCAAAGTTAACGGGCAACGAGTCAAAACTTTATATCGGTCCAAAGGACTCTATAAAAAGCATCGCTACGTTCTATCTCGATGAAGTCTGAGTAATCGAGATAACTAACTAGTGCCACGATGATAAATCAGGTGCTAGTGGGAGGCAACCCACATTGAGTTGTTGTATAGCATTTATTTAAGTTATTTAGTTGTTTGTTTTGTTGATTTATGCAAGCTGAAGGGTTGTGGAAATGTGCAGGTACAACAATGCAGAGTAAACAGAAGCTAAAGAAATTTCGCGTAACCGACGTATCACCCGATGAACCGTCGCAAGCTCGACGGACCATCGCGGTAATCATTGCAACTATGCCCAGTCCGACGAACCGTCGCATGCTCGACGGACCATCGTTTGAACTATTGTAGGTTGGCCCCAAGGTTAGTTCACTGGATAGTCATGACTGGATGTCCGACGGACCATCGCGTACTCGACGGACCATCGATTTCACCGGCGCACTTAACCCTAGTTATGCGGGTCGAGTTAGATAAGTTTAAATAGCTGAAATTTTTATTCTTATTTGATCCGAATGGTTTGAAATTGATAATTTGAAGAGTTAAGTAACTCCCACCTGTTCAATGCACCTGTGCCTTTTCATTCTCCCTTCTAACTTCTCAACTCCCCTTTTTCCCTTTCTATTTAAACGCTACCCCCCCCCCTTTTCATTTTCTCATCACAAGTCATAAGTTCACTTCACTAAATCAAATCTTCATCCAACTGTTTGAAATATATTGTGCAAGACTAAGTAGTAATTCAATACTACAGTAATAAGGTATAATTCTCCTTTCCTTTTCTTCAATATGATGAGAAACCAAATAGGTGAAAACAACCCGGTTCATTAAAGTCATTTCTTGTCCAAATTTTGTTAGTATGTTGTTGGTGTTAGTCAAAGCATTGCATATACTGTCCTAGGGGAAGTCTGATTAACCCATGGACCAACAATGGCAAGTTAGGGTGAGGTATTATTGATCAAAATATTGTAAAAATCACCCTTAAATAAGATGCACACAAGGTGTTTAACAAAATGCCGAAATAAGAGTTGCATCTGCCAGTTACAGTCGATGACATACTCGACGGACCATTGCATAATCGATGGACCGTTGCATTGGATCATCACACATGTTGTAGAAAAAGAGCTACTAGAACGATCCCGATGGTTGGGGTTGATGAACCGTTGCATAGTCGATGGACCGTCGCCTTTAACCATCATTGGTCAGAAAAATTTCTTTTCTCTGGTTTAAAACTGTATATTGATAAATGCTACATTTTTAGGTATCATGGCTCCCAAATTACCATAAATCAAAGGCCAAGGTAGAGGCCAAGCAGCCCGATCTGATGCACCAGCCCATAACACTCGACGAAGTCAACGAGTGGTTTCTTCATCCTCCTTATCTGACGAGATGGTGGAATGTAGCAGCAGTAGTACCTCCATTTCATTTCCACTCAAGATAGGGGTTGAAACTTCTAACCCCGCCAAGAAAAGATCCCAGAACAAGAGGATCGTAATGTGATTTGAAGCAAAGATCAGCAACTAAGGGAAGCCATAAGATGGCAAGTAGCGGGTGCCCGTGACTTTTCTATAAAGGGATGGCACCAACGGATAGGTTACCTATCAAAAGGATAATTTTTTAGGAGCACCAGATCATCACAACAACCCTGTATGAGTATCCATAACTTGAGCGCCGTTTCAATGTATATGAGTTGGCCTGGATGAGCAAGCCGCTTGGACCTTACCAATCAAACTTGGTTCGTGAATTTTTGCCAACTATTTGGCATTGCTAGAGAAGGACTGCCCAAAAGGTTCATCAGCTACCGTTATGAACAAACTTGACACGGTTCCCGTGAGAGGAGTCGAAATTGACATTTCAGAGAGAACTTTGAACAAATTTCTCTTTGGTCCTGACTATCAGATACCAGGAGTTATTTCGGAGTTGGAGCATCAGATATTTTCATGGGCTGAACAAAGGCCATGGTTAGCCAGGATACTAACAGATGGGGGCAAGCCTGCATGGTTGCTTGACCCCCATGAAAAAATATCAAAGAAATCACTAAGTTTCAGGGCCAAGTTCTGGTGGGCGATTGTGCGATTGAAGCTTATTCCAATAGGCGGTGATGATCATTTAGAGAGCACCAGAGTTGTGATTGTTGCCGCTTTGATAGAAGGGTTGACCGATGAATTTGGGCACATCATTTTTGATGAGTTGTTTTTCCGTGTTCACAAGACTCACACTGCACTGCCATTTCCATGCCTTATCATTGAGTTGTGCATAAAGGCCAAAGGTCCTTTGATCAGTGGAGTAGACAACAAGATCCCAACACTGCACAAACAGAACATTGAAAAAATAAAAGATGACTCGAGATTTGATTTGCGAATCAAAAGACCTCCAGCCCAACAAATGCAGTCAGCATCGGTGCCCAAACTATCATAATTTCCTACAGGTATGCTGTTGCCTTTGACTATGTATATGCCTCGTATCACCTCTATATGTTCAGCTTCTTTACCGACGGGTGGGACCCCAGAATCTGTGTCTGTGATAACTTTGCAAAGACTGTGTGAACCATCAAAAAGGTCGAAAAGCAGATAATAATTTGGGGGAAAGATTTCAGACCCTTTGTGGAGAAAATTGTGGAGGATGCATTGCACCCCTTCTGAAATGTCCAGCTACACATAGATAATATAGAAAAACGCATAAACAAAAAGTTGGATGAAATGTTCATTCCTGATTTTTCTAAAGTAATTGAGGAGGTTAGACGGCTTCAGGTAGATGTCGATAAGATAAGTCAGCAGCCATAGCAGACAACATTCGATCTAGTCTAGGTTGATAGTGATGAGGACGAAGGTCTTATGGACTTATATGGGTGTCCAATCAAGGATAAAGGTAAGAAGGTAGTAGAATCAGATAAGAAGACTGAAAAAGCTCCTAACAAAGAAGAGAAAAAGCGAAGATTGGCAACCATGTCACCTGAATAATTCAAAGATTACCAGATGTAGAGGGTAGTAAAAAAGTCAAAGAGAGAGGTAGAGAAGCAGGAAAAAAGGTTTCAAGACAAAGCAGCTAGAGTATACACTAGTTCGGCCCCAGCCAGGGGGAAAATTTCAAACTCTGGAGGGAGAGATTTTGAGTACTCCCACCACCATGGGAGTCAACATTGCACCTGGTGAGGATGCTACTGCCTCCCCACACTTCACTGAAGCCTCATATTGAATAATTGTCACAACAAGTATTTTCCCATCCTTTGTACTTAAAATTTTATGCATTTGAGGACAAAGAATTTTTTTTAGTATGGGGTGGGTGTGCTTGTTGGGGGGCTGTGTTGCTGATATTATCGGCATGCCTAAGTGTTAATTTTTCATTTTCATGTTCTGTTTGTTGAATTTTCAGTTTCATGTTTGGTTGGTAATATGGCTGCATGAAATAAAAGTTCCATTCTTATTGATACCTTATTGTACATATGTGGATGATAACTGCTGGTGGCAAAAATTGTGTTTTTTATTTTTCATATAATTAATTCCTCTTACCAAGTGGCAAAGTGTTGTGCAACCATGTGCGACTCTGTTAATAGCATTAGAAGTTAGTAATAAAGAAAGGACTAGCTATGTGATCGGGATCCCAAAAATTAGTAGAATAGAAATTAACTCCGTGCATATGTGGGTGAGTGTTTGTGTAGTTCTTACAGAAGTGTTACACCTAGAACTTGCCCAATTTATCAGATGTTGTCATGTGTTTTGACTTAATAAGAAAGGATAGTAGGCCTTCTTGTATTATTAGTCCACTTGGCCAAATGAATGACCCACCAAAAACATTGTGTTCCCTTTGTCAACCCTTTTGAGCTGTGGTAGTGTTTTTTTGTCCAAATAAGTTTGATTCACTCTCTAAAAGGTGTTAAGTATTTAGCTTTGGCCTTGGTACAATTGTGGACTTTGTACACTTTAACTTAGGCAAATTGCCTAAGTTGAGGGTGGCTACTGCTGGATTATTAGTAGCCTAGGATGTTGAGTTGAAAGTAATATGAAGAGTAGCATCCGACCCTGGTCTAGTTAGCAATCTAAATAGATATTGTGCACCTTAATATTCTGCATCATCATAATTTGAGGGTGGCTGATGCTGTGTCTCTAAAAAAAAATAGGTTATGACATGAACGCTGAAGAATAACTGTGATTGAATGAGAGGGTCCTTAATTCTGGTAACTAACTACCACAGAGGGTAAAGAGAGTGAAATTCTTATACTTTAAGTCACTTACCTAATTGAATAACCTTCACTGAGTCTAAAACCTTATTACAACCCTTAGCAAGTCCTACTTGATTTTAGCGAGTCAATCATAAGAGAACATTAGATGATAAGGGTAAGTTTATAGGTGTACACTGTGTTGGCAACTTCTTTTCAAAGAGTGAGAAGCTTAGTTTTGTCCATAATTTAACTGTGTGATATGAGGTGGACTTTTTTGGCTGAGAGGGCATGTTGAGTTATATCTGTTCTATTTAGTTCTTTGGGGTGTCGTATCTGTAGCTATAAATGTGCTGATTAGTAGTTAATGCCAATAGTGGATCCATGTGTGTTGAAATGGCATAACCAAATGGGTAGTTAAATGATTGTATGATTGTGTTGGTTTTACTGTGAACTACCCATCATGATGTTATTCATATATGTATCCCGGTGTTGAGTTGCTTGAGGACAAGCAATTACCTTAAGTTGAGGGTGTTTGATGTTTCAGATTTTGACGGAATATTTTAGGCCTTTTCCTTAGGATAATTGTGTGTTTTCAAGCAACCATAGTTGTATTTAACATGGTATTTTTAGTGTTTTTAGGATAAGGACTAAGTGTGAAGGATAACTTGGACAATCTGAGCAAAACACAGGCAATTTTAGCAGTGACGGCTTATGCAATGCACCGTCGACCTTGCGACGATCTGTCGGTCTAAGCCATCGACAAAAAGCAAAAGGCATAGACTCTGAATAGCCTGTGACGATCCAGGCGATGGACCGTTGGCCCTGCGACAAACAATCAGTATAAAACGTTAACATAATATAGAAGGCAGAATCATTGGAAGTCCTACAACGATGTAGGCGATGAACCGTCGACCTTGCAACTGGTCGTCGCACTAACCATCGTCCAGAAGCAGAACATGGAGTCACTGGACACCCTACGATGATGCAGGCAATGGAACGTCGAACATGCGATGGACCGTCTCTTGACCTATCGCCCAGAATCAGAACATGGAGTCACTGGACACCTTGTGATGATGCAGGCGATGAACTGTTAGATCTGCGATAGATCGTCGCTTGAACCGTCGACCAAAACATGGAGAATCTAAGTTTGAATTTTAAAATCCTAGTTCTGGAATCATATAAATACTAAGTAATAGGGTTTATTCCGTATCTTTTGTCTCCAATTTCATACTTTCTCCTCTATTGAGAGCTTTGTACTACTTTTCATTGAGATTTGAATCTAGAGATTTAGAGGTGATTATTAGTTTCATATTTTCCATCAAAGATTGAGAAGATCAATATTGTGACTTTTGTAAGTACTTTTTTGAATTTATTTATGAACATCAATATAACTTTGATTTTTGACATGGAGATGAGTAGCTAAACTCCTATAACTAGGGTTATGGGAGCCTTGATGTAGAGAACTACTTTGGAGTTGTGAAAGGGTTTGTTTTTTAATATCTATCGAAATTGCATGAATCTTTCTTTATTTTAGTGACATCTCTTGGTTGCAAACTTGAGAAGTGAGCCCATGGACTCCACTTGTCTGACAAGAAAGTTGATGTTGGGAAAAGAAGTGATTCACATGCACTCCATAGGTTTATCCTTTGGGAATAACAGATTGATGCCTTAACAGGATCAACCCTCATGAGAATTTTATTGAATAATACATGAAACCTTTAAGTTTGAGAGAAGTAAAGGGTGAAATACTCATTAGGTTGAGAAATATATGGGTAATCTTTAGAATTCAATAATTCTTGCAAATTGGATACATAAGTTAAAATTCAAACACAACCTCACAACCCTAATTGTTTGAACATCTGGGTGAGCATAACTCTAGTTAATTCATTCTCATTGGAATTACATCTACATTCACTCTTAGTAGCTGGACTTTTGTGTAACACAAATACAAAAGAGCACTATTAACATTTCCAACCCCCTTTTTATTTCGGAGCCTTAGATCTACAGTATAGTAACAATCACAATACTTAGTGAATACGGTATTCCCTGTGGGATTCGACACCCAACCCAATTGGGTTTCTATATTTGACAATGACCGCTTACTCTTTCGTATGAAAGTTATAATTTGGGCATATCAGTGTCCCTTCTTTGAGTGTTTATGTCCTGATAAAGAGCATATAATCTATGCAAACTCTTTTTCTAAATTACCCTTTATTCCATTTACAGACTATGCCTCCCAAAACAAACAACAGAAGGAAAAATAGAGGTCAGCCCACACCGCCTATTCAGAAAGATCCCTTGAATGATCATATCTCCCACGCTGAATTCAGGGCTACTTTCACTACCTTATCCTATTCAATAGTTGCTTAGAACAACCAATAAGATATTTTTCTTGCCAATCCAATGGTAAATACGGCTGCAGTTAGGATTCGGGATTTCACTCGGATGAATCCCCCTCTATTTTTGGGATCCAAGTTTGAGGAGGATCCGCAGGAGTTTACAGATATTGTGCAGAAGGTGACTAATATTATGGGTATAACTTTTGAGTAAGAATGTACAATTGGCTGTGTATCAATTGCAGGATGTACCTCACACCTGGTTTAGGTAATGGAAGGAGGACTGTGGTGTTGAGGCAGGGCCTGTAGAGTGGGAAGAGTTTGCCATGATAATTTTAGATAGGTTCTTTCCCTTAGATTTGAGGGAAGCTAAGGTGAATGAGTTTATTAATTTAAAGTAGGGTAATATGAGCATAAATAAATACTCGCTTAAGTTTACTTAGTTTATGAGGTATGGTCCTTCGATGGTGGATGATAATAGGTCTAGAATGAGTAAGTTTGTGTTTGGTGTAGCTGATAGTATGGTTAAGGAGTGTCGGACCGCCATGCTGATTAAGGAGATGTACTTATCTAGACTCATGGTTCATGCTCAATAGATTGAGGAGAAAAATCTTAAGGAGAGAGAGAGAGAGAATAAGAGGGACAAAACTGGTCGTTTCAACTTTTCTCAGTCAAATCTAGAAGGTGGTAACCATTTTTAGTTCTGTCAAAAATTTTAAGCCTCAGCTCCAACTTTAGCTAGTGCGTTAGTGCCTAAGTTCAGGCAAGATAATTGGGTCAAAGCGCCAGGCTCTTAAGTCCTAGGGTACTGTAAATAGTAGTCGTACTAATTTACTCTATGGGAAGTGTGGTAGGAATCATCAGGGTGTGTGTAAGACTGGTAGTGATGTGTGTTTGGATGTGGCAATCAAGGCCATAGGATCTAAGAGTGCATGATGGTTGCGTAGAGGGGAAAAAGTGATCACCAGCAGGGCTAGACAACTTCTTTTGTAGCTCCAGCATGTCTCTCGACTCAGTAGGGTGCTACTTCTAGTGCTACAAGTGGGAAATACCAGAATAGATTGTATGCTCTCCAGACTTGGCATGATCAAAAGAGTTCTCCTGATATTGTTGCAGGTACGTTATAAGTCTTTCATCTTCATGTGTATGCTTTAATAGACCCCAAAGCTTTACTTTCTTTTGTGACTCCTTACATAATAATAAATTTTGGTGCCAGTCCCAAATATTTAGTTGAACCTTTCTTATTGTCTACCCAGTGGGTAAATATATCATAGCCAGACGAGTATACAAAATTTCCCGGTCATAGTATCTCAGAAACTTATCGCAGTTGATTTTGTGGTATTAGAGATAACTAATTTTTATGTCATTCTCGGCATGGATTGGCTCCACTCATGATATGCCTCAGTTTACTATAGAAATTAAGTCATTCAATTTCAGTTTCCCAATGAACCAATTATTGAATGGAGGGGTAGTACTTCAGTACTTAAGGGTCAGATTATTTTTAATCTTAAGGCAAGAAAAATGATATCTAAGGGTGCATATACCATCTTGTTCGAGTCAAGGACTCTAGTTTTGAGACTCCAAGCCTTAATTCAGTTTCAGTAAGGGAATTTCCAGATGCGTTCCATAAAGATCTTCCCAGAGTTCTTCCAGAGAGAAAAATCGACTTCGGAATAGATCTCCTTCCAGATACCCAACCTATCTCTATTTTACCCTACAGAATGGCTCTAGTCAATATTAGGGAATTGAAAGAATAGTTAAAAGATCTCTTAGATAAGGGTTTCTTAGGCCCAGTGTTTCTCTATGGGGCGCTCCAGACTTGTTTGTGCATAAGAAAGATGGTTCTCTCAGAATGTGCATCGATTATCGTTAGTTGAACAAAGTCACCATAAAAAATAAGTATCCACTTTCCAGAATCAATGACTTATTCGACCAACTTTAGGGTGCTAGTTATTTATCTAAGATAGACCCTAGATTCGGTTATTATCAGCTTAGAGTTAGAGAATGTGACATTTCAAAGACAACTTTCAGAACTCAGTATGGTCACTTTCAATTCCTAGTTATGTCTTTTGGAATAATGAATACCCCTACAACTTTCATGGACTTGATGAACAAAGTGTTCAAGCATAGCTTGGACATGTTCGTTGTAGTCTTCATTGATATCCTTGTCTATTCCCATAGTGAGAATGATCATGCAAACCATCTGAGAATTGTATTGTAGACCCTTAGAGCTCAAAAGTTGTTTGCCAAGTCTAGCAAGCGCAAATTTTTGGCTAAGATCAGTAGCTTTCCTTGGCCATATTATTTTTGGTGATGGAATTAGAGTTGACCCTCAAAATATTGAAGTAGTGAGAAACTGGCCTAGACAATCTCTCCATCAGATATTCAAAGTTTCTTGGGTTTAGCCTACTATTACAGACAATTTGTTGAAGAGTTTTCTTCTAATGCTTCCCCATGTCTCTATTGACTTAGAATAAGTCAAATTTTAGTGGCCAAATTCTTTTGAGAAGAGTTTTCAGGAGTTGAAGACTCGTTTCACTTCCTCCCCAGTCTTGATGTTGCCAGATGATTCAGATGGGTTTGTAGTTCATTGTGATACTTCCAAAGTTGGTCTTGGTTGTGTCTTGATGTAGAGAGGCAAGGTCATAGCCTACACCTATAGACAACTTAAACCCCATGAGCAGTACCCTACCTATGATCTTGAGATGGCAGCAGTTATTTTCGCCTTAAAAATTTGTAGACACTATCTTTATAGGTTTCATGTTGATGTCTTCACTGACCATAAGTGTTTACAGCAAGTGTTCACATAGAAAAAATTAAATCTTTGTAAGAGAAGGTCGCTTTAGTTATTTAAAGATTATGATATAAGTGTATTGTATCATCCAGGCAAGGCCAATGTAGTGGCAGATGCCCTTTACAGGTTGTCTATGGGTAGTGTTACTCATGTTGAGGAGGATAGTAAAAAGTTAGTTCAGGAGGTTCATTAGATTGATAGATCAGGTGTTTGGTTGGTTGATTTAGATGAAGGTAGTACATGGGTTCAGAATGGTTCAGAATCTTTATTGGTTGCCGAAGTGAAAGAAAATCAAGATAGCGATTCCAGTTTGGTTAAGTTAAAGGAGGCAGTTAAAAATCAGAATGTAGAGGTTTTCTCCCAAGGGGGAGATGGTGAGCTTCGTTGTCAGGGTAGGTTGTGTTCCATGTGTTGATGGTTTTAGATAGTGAATACTTGTGGAAGAGCATGGTGTGCGATACACGATCCATCCAGGAACCACTAAGATGTACCGTGATTTGCGAAAAATCTATTAGTGGAAGTAGGAAGTGGTGAACATGGATTTTGTGATAGGGTTTTCTTGTACGCATCATCCGTATGAGTCGATTTGGGTGATTTTTGATAGAATGACCAAGTCAGCCTATTTCTTACCAGTTCATACGTGATATTCAATTGAGGATTATGCTAGGCTCTATCTCAGAGAGTTATTTAAATTTCATGGGATTTCGTTGTCTATCATTCTCTCACTTTTAGAAGGCTTTTTAGAAGGGTCTAGGTACCCAAGTTTATCTCAGTACAACTTTCATCCCAGAAAGACGGTGAGGTAGAGAGGACTATTATGACCTTAGAATACATGTTGAGAGCATGTGTTATTGACTTTAAAGGTAGTTAGGATGACCACTTACCTTTGATTAAGTTTGCTTACAAAAACAGTTATCACTCTAGTATTCAGATAGCTTCATTTGAGGCTCTCTATGGTAGGAGATGTAAATCTCCCTTTGGTTGGTTTGAAGTAGGTGAGTCTGTAGTGATAAGGCTAGATTTAGTGTTTGAGGTGATAGAGAAGGTTCAGGTTATTCGGGAGAGGTTGAAGACAACCCAAAGCCAACAGAAATCTTATGTAAATGTGAGGAGAAGAGATCTTGAGTTTGAGGTTGGTGATTTGGTCTATTTGAAAATTTTGCCTATGAAAGGAGTGAAGAGATTTAGCATGAAGGGGAAACTCATCCCCTGATATGTTGACCGTTATAGAATCTTGAACCATTTTGGAAAGGTAGCTTATGAACTAGAGTTGCTTACAGATTTGGCATCAGTGCATCCAGTGTTTCATGTTTCTTTGTTAAAGAAGTGTATTAGTGATTCAGTTGTAGTTCTTCCTTTATAATATATGGATGTTAAGGATAGTCTTTTCTACAAATAAGTCCCAGTTGAGATCCTTGTTCTTCATGTTCACAAGCAAAGGAATAAAGAAGTTCCCTTGGTTAAGGTCCTTTGGCGGAATCAGTCTGTTGAGGGAGCTACTTGGGAAGTAGAAGTAGATATACAAACCAAGTGTCCTCATCTTTTCTCCGCAAACTCAGATTCATTTTGAGGTAACGACTCTTTCTTATATTTTTCTTATATTTACTCTTTTTCGTCCTCAGTATTAGCTATGTGACCATTCCTGTGTCATTACATGCATTCACGAAATTAGTTCAATTCATGTATCATGTTTCAGACTTATTTGTGTAATCATGTTCTAAGTCATGCATGTTTAGTATGTGATCTCAGTTACCTTAGTATAGTACTCTCAGTCTAACTAGTCTCATTCGAGGACGAATGTTCCAAAGGGGGAGATATTGTAATACCTCGTATTAGTCTTAGCTCGATTCAGCTTCTAGTTGCATGCATAATGGGCTTAAGGCTTGAAATTTTTACTAAGTGTTGGGGTCTTAGTCATTTTAAATATCCCTAAACATTGAGGATTTTTATTTTGTTCTTCCCGACCCCGAGACGTTGGTTTTTGAGTTGATTCATGTTTAGAAATGTAAAAGGCATGTCTCAGAGGAGTTTTGAATTTTTTGAACAAGGTTTGCGTCATGTTTGGATCACAAAACCTATAGGTAACCGCGATAAGCCCATGACATGGCATTAGTCCTGATGTCATGCAGACCGCATCATAATGAGGGAAATCAATAGTTACAATAAAACCATATTGCGGTGAGCTTATTGCGTCCAGTTATGAATTTAAATAACTGAGGGGCAATGAAGTCTTTTCCCCCTCAACCCAATCATTCATATCACGACTTGGGCAATGCCCTTTTTCTCCAAATTCCTCTCAAGAAAACCCTCCCCTTTTCCACAAGAACAAAATTAAGTTTTTTTCCTAAGAAATCAAGAATTCAAGTTCCCCAAGTTCAAGAACCTCCAATAAAGCATCAAGATTAGTATTTTCCTTTCAAGTTAAGAAGCTTAAGGTATGTGGGGTGTTCATTCATGGGTCCCTTTCATCCATGGAGCCTAAAAACCCTCTTTTAAATTAAAGAATAGATTTTTCTCTTATTATGGAGTTTTGTATGTTCAAGATGGATTAAATTCATATATTTCCTTATTAATTTGACTCTATCCATGTCCAAGAATGATTCCATGGGAAGTTAGGTTATCTTATTCTTTAAGTTTCAATTTCCCATGTCATATTCAAGTAAATTTCATGTTAAACCCCAATTTATGAATTTACCCGTGTATTCATGTTGATTTTTCATGTTTAACACATTCCCATGTTCAAGTTCATAGTTCTCACATGTTTGATGAAATGTCTATGTTTTTTGTCTTTGAACCATGATTACATACTACAATACTTCAAGTTTGATATTATATTTTATTTATAATCATTCAGTGCTGGCGGGTTATGAACACCCGATAACCATGTGTTTTACATGATGTCCATTTTCAAGTGACAAGTCAATCAGACCATGGTTTTAATTTCATATTTAGAACACCATGATCATGTTAGGCATTATTCAGTGTCTATCAGTTGGGAGTAAGACTTATCACCGAGTGAACTTAGGGATGAAGGCTCCCCCATCAATTGAGGCAAAGTTATTAGCAGCAATCCCTAGGTTCCATAACTACATCGCCAACATAGGATATGAGGGGTAATCCGTCAGTTTAGGCTTGACTCCTTGGTCTTTCGGGACATAAGTTTAATGATAACTCCAGTTCAGGTTATACTCCGATGGCAAGGATAGAACAACCCTCCTTAACGTGGGTCTGACGTTGGACTCCATGATAGTTCAAATGGTTTATGTTGGTTACATGATACTTCCCACCGTTTTCGTCAGTGTTTCAACATATCTTAGTTCAGGTTTCCTTGACCAAGTGTACAGATCATATTTACAGTTATTCAATTATAGAAATTTTAGTCTCTCAGTTTACAGATTATTTTAGAAATATATTTATGCTTGGTCTTGCATTCTCAGATATTAAATGTTCATACATTTATGTTCAGTTGTCTCATGCATATCAATCAATACTTATCTCCAGTACTTTCAAAGTACTGATCGCATACTTTTTTTTGCGCTATTTTGTCTTATAACATAGGTTCGCATGTTAGTTTCCCAACCATTCCTAGACAGCTCAGCATAACTCAGCACTATCAGTGGTGAGTCCTTATCCATCAAGGGCATGATTTATTAATCTCAGTTACTTCAGTATTTTCTTATATTTCGACAGTCGGAGTTAGTTGGGGGCTTGTCCCATCAACTGCTTAGTTAGTTTAGAGCCTTTTAGACAATAAGTTAGGTAGTCAGTCAGTCAGTTCAGTATTATCAGTTGTTACAAACATTTCAGACTTGTCATTTACATATATGCAGTATTCAAATTTTCAGTATTTTATCAGCTTATCTTCCGTATATGTTATATCAGTGCCATTTTATTCACTGTTCACAGCAGATACCAGCTCATGGGATAGGTTGTGATCTCTTGTGACCGTAAGCACTGTTTTCGCGAGAAGGGGGTAGCCTCAGGTCATGACACTATTGTTGTAAGCAAACTCTACAAGAGGTAAGTGCTCAACCCAACTACCACCATAGTCAATCAGGAAAGCACGAAGCATATCCTCTAATATCTGAATGGTCCTTTCTGCTTGCCCATCCGGCTGCGGGTGGAAAGCTATGCTCAGACTAACCTCAGTCCCAAACACTTTCTGAAACAACCGCTAAAACTGAGATGATAACTGCGTACCGCGATCTAAGATGATAAAAACAGGTACCCCATGCAACTTCACAATCTCATAGAGATACAACCTTGCATAATTCTCAGATGAGTTGAGTTCGTCATCCTATCCATGATGACCTAAATCAAATCAAATTGATTTTGTGACTAAAGAAGACTGATAATGAAATCCATTTTGATCACTTCTTACTTCTACTCTGGTAACTCAATCTCTTGATACAAATCTCCGGGCCTTATGTGCTCAACCTTCACTTATTAGCACACCATGTATTTGGCTACAAAATTAACCACATCCCTCTTCATATTGTTCCACTAATACATCTCCTTAAGGTCATGATACATTTTTATCAAACCAGGATGAACAACATAGAGTGACTCATGTACTTCAGCCAAGATCCTTTCTTGCAAACCATCAATGTCAAGAACACATAATCTCCCTTAGTACTGCAAAGTACCATCACCACTAATCTCAAAGGCCATTACCTTCTGCCCACCAACATCATCCTTGATCCTCATCAAAACTAGATCTAACACTTCTCCTTAATTTCAAAACCAATAGTTGTCTGTGCCATTTTCTGAACGAACGCAGCACAATCCTTAGAGTCCAAGAGACGAACTTTAAGGTTGGACAAATGGTGAATGTCCTTCACCAACTCCCACTTTTCCTTATCTACATGAGCTAGACTCTCCATGGATAACCTGCTAAGAGCATCATCAACCATATTAGCTTTACCTGAATGGTAGTAAAGACTCGTGTCATAATCTTGAGCAGCTCAAGCCATCTCCTTTGCCTGATGTTAAGCTCTTTCTGAGTAAACACATACTGCTGGATCTTATGACTAGAAAAGATATCCACATGCACTCCATACAAATAGTGATGCCAAATTTTCAATGCAAAAACCATAGCTAATAATTCTAAGTTATGAATCGGATAATTCCTCTTATGCACCTTCAATTGTTTAGAAACATAAGCTATCACCTTACCATATTGTATCAAAACACAACCAAGACCCATACGGCACACATCACAGTAGACCACAAACCCATCAGTGCCTTCAGGCAAAGCTAAAACCAAAGTCAAAGTTAGCTTATCCTCCAACTTATCAAAACTACCCTCACAAGCTTCAGACCACAAGAACTTTACCTTCTTCTGAGTCAATTTAGTAAATGGGGTAGCTATAGTAAAAAAACTATCCACAAACCTTCTATAGTATATGACCAAATACAAAAAGCTTCAAACGTTGGTTGGAGTCGTGGGTCTAGGCCACTTATTTACCACTATAACTTTTTGCAGATCCACCATGATTCCTTCACTAGAATGATATGACCCAGAAAAGTGGCAGAGTTCAACTAGAACTCACATTTCGAGAATTGGCATGATCTACCTCACTCTTAGAATACACCAAAAATATAATCTATGAACACAATGATGAACAAGTACAGAAACTGACGGAAGACCCTATTCATTAAAAACATGAATGTCGCATGGGTATTGGTCAAACCAAATGACATCACCAAGAACTCAAAATGTCCATACTGGGTTCAAAAGGCAATCTTAGGGATATCCATCACCCTAATCTTTAACTGATGATACCCAGATCGAAGATCAATCTTGGATAAAAACTTAGTACTTTGCAACTAATCAAACAAATCGTCTATCAGTGGAAAAAGATACTTATTATTTACCATCACCTTATTCAACTATCAGTAATAAATGTACATCTGAAGGAAATCATCCTTATTAAACAAGAAAAACAAAGGTTCACCCCACGAAGACACACTAGGACGAATGAAACCCTTACATAAAAGATCCTTGAGTTGCTTCATAAGTTTTTTCAACTCATTTAAAGCTATTCTATCTGAGGGAATAGAAATTGGACGAGTATCCAGAACAAGATCAATCCCAAACTCAATCTCCCTTTCAAGAGAAACACCAGGAAGGCTATCTGGGAAGACCTCAGGAAATTCATTCACCATAGGGACAAAATGCAAAGTAGGACCCTTCGAGTTAGAATCTTTAGCTCGGACTAGATGATAGAGACACTCCTTGGAGATTAATCTCTGAGCTCTAATATACGATATAAACTTTCCCTTAGGAGCTAGGGAACCACCCTCCTACCCAATATCTGGCTCATTAGGGAACTTAAAATCGACCTTATGGGTCTGAAAGTCTAGAGATGCATATCACAAGTGCAACCAATCCATCCCCAGTATGACATCAAAATACACTATATCTAATTCAAAAAGATCCACCAAAGTTTTTTTTACTACCAACAGATGACACACACACCCTATAGACTCTTTTAGCAATCATAGAGTCACCTATCAGGGTAGAAATGGAAAAAGGGTCCGAAATACACTCCGAAATAAAATCAAAATGCACAGCCACAAATAGGGTCACATAAGAGAGAGTGGACCCTAGATCGAGTAAAAAGTACACATCACGGGAAAAGAAGTTTCAACATATCAGTCACAATATTAGGTGATACCTCAGACTCCTATCTGGTAGTGAGAGCATAAAAATGGTTTCGATCAGTGCCGGAACTAGATGTTGCACCCTTTGGTGCCAGAGCTGAAGAAGTGACAACTGGAACCTTGTTTGCCCTAGAGGAAACCTTACCAACAGGATAGTTTTTAAGCATGTGCCCTGGCTAGATACAGTTGAAGCACTTGTCCCTTCCTTCATCATAGAAACCCCGATGCAGCCAACCACAAAATCTGCAAGGAGGATATGATAGAGCTGACGAATCCCCACTAGCCTAAGAACGGGCACCTTGTTCCCTAAAGTTGTCGCCACCATAGAAATGCCTAACACTCGACAGGTTTGGGTAGGGAGCACTAGTCGTCAAGTAAGACCCTAAATTGCCACTTTTCTTCTTGGGACACTTACTACTATCCTTGCCACTCTGCTGTTGGCTACCACCCTACTAAGAGAACCTAAACTTCTTGCCCTGCCTCTCCCCTATCTCAGTCTACTTTTTTTTCCTCTACCTACTACATATATACCACCAATCGGGAGATACCTATATCCTTGATCAACAAGGCTACCTTAATTTCCAAAATCAAGTGTCCAGAAAAACCGAAAGCAAATTTCCTCATCCTTGCCCTCATACCAGGAATGGAGTATACCGCGATAACTGGTAAAACTTCAAGGTATACTCTTTGAATGATATCTTACCCTGCTTTAGATTAATAAACTTTTCTACTTTTGCTTCCCTCAAATCCTAAGGAAAGAAATGATCTAGAAAAACATTAGAAAAATCCGCCCATAGAGATGACTCAACACCGTCATCCCTTGATCAATCATTTTCCTCGTAACTTTGGTATGCCACATCCTTTAGTTGGTAGGCGGCAAACTCCATGACCTTTACATTTATAGCATGCATAACACAAAAAATATTTTCCATTTCATCTTAAAAACCCTGAGGAACCTCCTCCACCATAACACCAGTAAAGGTCAGAAGATTCAACCTCATAAACTGGCCAACCCTTGTGGCCTCAGAAGATGGAGTAACAGAAATGTCACGCTAAGACTGAGTAGCTACCAACTATGCCAACATGTCACTTAAATAATGAAACTCGATGTTCATCACTTTAGGCTGAGAAGTTTGAGATAGACTAGAGGGAACTGGTGGAACTCCAAGATAATCAGGAACCGAACCCCTAGATCGGGTATAGATCCTATAAGTAGAGCGTGTCCCATAAACATTGTCCCCAGTAGGATGGAAGAGTTTTCATGAACTTCAAATCATTGAGGCATGATCTACAAAGAGAACAAATATGAATTAGAGAAAAATTCAGGACTCAAACTCTACATCTTGAGAATATAACATAAGAAAAAGAAACATTCCTAAATGCCTTTTAGCCTCTCCCTTATGAGTGTGACATGCTAAACACCCTTAAGAGAGACTTTACTCGACACGACTTTGTGGACTCCCAATTGACCATGAACTAAAGGCTTTGATAAAAATCTAACATGACCCAAACCAGGGCCTAGTCTTATCAGGTGCCTCAAGCCCATCCTGCACCCTAGGTTAGATGAATCCCAAACTTATAACAAGATAGAACAATTATTAATGAAGAGCATTAAAGAAAGTTCATAACCATAACCAACCAAGTATCCAACCAAACATCCAATCAGTGTAAACCCCAATACCAATACCAATGCCAAGGTTGACACAAATACTGACACCGCCCATGCCCATAGTAGTCACATAAATCCTCTAATTGAAAATAAAGAATATACGATTGGGGCATGCCACCGATCATAGCCAAAACCATAGTTCAAGAAACAAAAATATTGAAAAGAAGTCCGTATCATGAAATAAAGCCTTTCAGAGTATAGAAGCTTACCATTTCAGTCTGACACATAGCTATTCTCGAATCCAATCACTAAGCAAGAAGAGTAGTATTGCCGGTTCCTACATCGCGTAGGGATACATCGCCTGAAGACGGGTTAGTGGGAGAATGCTAGCATATACTTAGGAATAAGGATAAAATAATGCGAACATTTAAAACTAGGTAAATAACCATGTGCAATAACATTCATACATATATATACACGCACATATATATATATATATATAAATATATATATACATACATATATATATACGTACATATATATAAATATATATATATATATAAATATATATACATATATATAAATATTTATGGGTTTCACTAATGCTTATTCAATTTAGTTTGGGTTCTTGGGTGAAAACCCCAAATTCCCAAAATGGATTTGTGGGTGAAAGCCCCAAATTCTCAAAACCTCATATCATCCTTGTAAGAGAGATGTGACTGAATTTTTGGATCCTATATCATCCTTGAAAGAGGGGTATGGGAGACAAAGCAATAATGAACAAAAGTTAGGTTTAGTTTATGCTCTTCTCATCATTTTTCAAATAAGAGTGAGTTAAGAGTTATCTAGATCTTGGGCATCTTCCTAGAAATAGGGATGCCCTATTGAGGTATTAGGTTATTTTTCTTGCTACACCCATGAGGTATCCGAAAGGATCTATGGGTGATAATCTTGAGGTTTGATTGAAAGATTAACCTCGAGAATTCCTTCCCTAGCCTACCCACATAATTAATGACTAGAATTTATACTCAACTATCATGTACCCATGCATTATTTACACCTAGGAAGACATAATCCTAAGACTTGTTCTATATTGAAATTTTAATCACAATTGTTGTTCTAAGTTAATTGTTTGATTTGATTTTGATCGAATAACTTCCCAAACCAATTCCCCTAACTTTAATTCATGTATTTTACTTTGTATACACTATGGGTATACACTTAGAAGCCATCAACACCTCTAGGTTTTAAGGACTAGACTCACTCCTCAAGGATTTACCCTCAATATGAGTTCAGCTTTATTGAAAACAATTATCTATATCCAAAACAATGGTATAGGTGAGCATGATCAAAATAGTACTGCTGTCAGAGAGTGAGACTTAGTTTTCACTTGTACGGTGTTGGTTATATCTTTGGGTATACCCATGGTGATTTTAATTTACTTTGTTTGTTATTTTTATGTTGTTATAGGTAAAGACATCATGAGCAAGAATGCAAGTAATGCCGGGACTTTTGATGGTCCCATTGATGACGAGGAGAAAATCCATGACGTTGGTCATACGAGTGCCATAAAAATCCTACCAAATCAAGGGAATGGGGTATTCTACATTACGAGCATCATGTTGCATATGCTTTAAATAAAGGGACTCTTTGGGGGGGGGGGGGCAAGCCTATGAGGACCCCAATTTTTATTTGAAGAACTTTGTAGAAGTTTTTGCCCCCATTTGATATTCCACACATCTCGCAAGAGTCTATCCGATTATGCCTTTTCCCATTGTTTTAATGGGTGATGTGGTATTATGGCTTTGATCTCTTTCGGTCGAGTTAATTACTTCATGGGATGATCTTACCATGGCATTCTTCGACCGATACTTCCCACCAGCCAAGATTATACAATTGTGTTATAAAATCACAAAATATCATTAATTGAATGGAGAGCCTCTCTGTAAGGTATAGGAGAGATTTAATGGGAAGCTCACTCTATGTCCCAACCATGAAGTCTTGGAGAAGATGCTTCTCCAAACCTTCTACTGGGTTTTGGATAAACTAAACAAAACCATGGTGGATAATGCAGCAGGGAGTTCACTTGTGAACTTGTCTTATAATATGGATACAAACTTGCTAAAGAAATCATAAAGCAAAATCAGGGATGGCATAACCGAGACACCGAGGTTGCTAAAGGGTGTCCTACTACCTCCTATGTTTATAAAGATCAAAGAAAAAGAGATGAAGAAAGGGAGGAGAACATGGGAAAAATTATAACACAATTAGAGTTGCTACCGAAATATGTGATGGGTGCACCAACAAAAATGGTGAAGGTCATGGCATCCAAGGGCAATTAAATAAGAGGTCAAGAGGCTTGATGAAAAAATTTGGTATTTTTCTAACTATCCGGTGGGTTCCCAACCGGCTTATCAAAGGCAAGGTAGGAACCAAGGTTTGAAGGATTTTGAAAGGGAGTGAGATTGGCGTGATCATGATAGAGATCACAATTGGAGAGACAAGGAAAGGGAATATGACCAATATGTTCCTTCCCAAGAACGAGCAAAGGTTAAAGAATCCAACTCCATTTATCTCAAAAAAATTTAAGACTGAAGATTTTTTAGCAAGAATTTTTATGAGGGTGGAGGGAATGGACAAAATGGTTTATGAATTGAAAGGCGACATTTTGCAAATCAACCAAACTGTGGCATCACACTCCGCCTCAATCAAGCAATTAGAGACTTAAATTGGGAAAATCTCCACTCAACTTAATGCTATACAAAAAGGAAGTCTTCCTAGTGACACTATTGTGAATCCAAAAAATAATGCCCAAGTGTTGGCTATTGTCACTAGGTGTAATAAAACCGTTGGTGATCTTGTAGTGGATGTTGAAAAAGAAACCAATGTTGAACAAAGAATTGTGTAGAAGAAGCATGTGAATAAATTGCATGAGGAGGCTCCGAAGTCTCAAAAAGGGATGAAAAAGAACCGGTGTTAAATAAAGTGGATGATAAAGAAGAAGACCCAAATATAGTTGAGAATGATAAAGATAAAGGTGATCTGATTCCTACCATGAATGTGCCCCCTTCATCCCTCAAAGGCTTATCAAGAAGAAAGCCAATGCTAAATTCAAAACATTCTTTGCTAAGCTTAGCAATCTTTTAATTAATATCCTGATTCTAGAGGTGATTCAAGAGATCCTGAGATATGATAAGATTATGAAAAAGTTGTTGTCAAAAAGGAGAATTGTTGATAGTGAAACCATAGAAATTACTCATGAGTGTAGCGCTATCATAATGAGGACTATAACAGAGAAAAAGAGGATCTTAAGGCCTTTACAATCCCTTGGACCATAGGGATACACAAGTTTGAAAAAGCCTTATGTGACCTTGGTGCAAGCATAAATCTCATGTTATATGCAATCTATCAAAAACTTGAGTTGGGCACTCCTACTCCAACAATAATGAGGCTATTGATGACAGACCGATCTATCAAGATATCAGTTGAGGTATTGTTTCATGTGTTAGTAAAGGTAGATAGATTCATTCTTCCTATGGATTTTGTGGTTCTTGATTGTGAAATTGTCCAAGAGGTCCCTATTATCCTTAGCTGACCTTTCTTTGGAACCGGAAGAGCCATTGTGGATATGGAGCTAGGAGAAATGAGATTTTGGGTCAATGAGTATGAAGTGTCCTTCTGGGTATGCAAAATGGAGAAACAATCAATGGAGTTGAAAGTAGTTTATATCATTAATGTTGAGGACACATGGGTGAATGATGGGTCCATTGAGGATCCAACTTGAAAAGATAAACGATGTTGTGCCACGATGATAAATAAGGCGCTATGTGGGAGGCAACCCATGAATGCCATGAAAGTGTCCCGTATCCTTTGTTTTTTATTTAGTAGAGTAGATTTTAATTTTGTTGTTGATTACTCCTTGCATTTGTGGCACTATGAGGTGTTTGACTGAGGTTGAATAGGGAAAAGTGTGGAATTTCTGTGTAGTAGACTCAATAGGGGATAATAGAGGACCAAAAACAGCCTCAGTTACGGCGATTGCAGCACCCAATCCACCGTAATTATAGTAGTTGTGTGTCTTTGATTGTGGAACATGGACCGCAATCACAGTCAATTCTGGTTACAAGACCACCTGAATGCCCGTTACCTCTCCACACTCCTTGTTTGAATTTTCTCTTAAAATTACACCCAATTGGGTTCGTGTGTTGGAATCCCAAAATAGTCTTAGCATCCACTCATCATCCCTTATATGATATGCTCTTTGAATTTACTCTTAAAATTTCCCATTTGTAGGCCTTATAATACATGTGATAGATGTGGCCTAATGCTGTGATTTTCATGATAAATCTTTAGTGATTGTACTTGTGTAGTGTGGTTAGCTGTTGTCGAGGTGCACACACTTGGGGAATTTTTGAGTACCCAAATTATGTTAAAAATTGATAGAAATGGGGTGTGTGTACCAAGCGTTCGATCAAATGCCCAAAAGAACTAATAGTTAGTTTTTTTCACATTATAAGGGCATGATCGAGTACCTAGGAACTTTGTTAAATGTCCTTATTGATAATTCTTGTTTTAGAATATGATTTGGACTTGAAATTGGTATTTTGAATTTTTTTGAGAATTTGTCCTGGTTCTGCCTCAGATACCGCTATCACGGTTATTGGATCACGATCTTGACACCACTATCGTGGTTAAGTGACCCGCGATCACCATATCTGAGGCTGATTTCTGACCTAGGCCAAAAATCTTGCACTTCCAATTCTTGCACAAAAACCACCAAGTAACCATCCCATGAGCTTAATTGGACAATATAACATAGTTTGTGCATGAAAATGATAATGATCAATATTGTTGTGTTGTTCTCGATTTTCCAGATTTATAGCATGAGAGATTATGACCATGTCCGATTCATGGATGATAAATGTCAAACTATATCCTACGGTGATCTCCCAAAGATGAAGTTGTTGCTGGAGAAGGGCATATGTCTATACAAAGTGTCAAAAAGGCTTTCGGCATTCCATCACTAACTCATTACCATCGAGTGGAGGTGTTTTGCCTTGGATTATTGTTGAGAAAACGAGCAGTGGGTATGAGAGTTCTATGCTAACCTTAGCATAGTATCCCTTTCCTACCCAATTATCAAGATTCGAGGAAAGGAGGTACACTTTAGATCTGAACAGGTAAATGACACATATGGGCTCTCAAATGTAGATATGGCTTAATTTGAGGCAAAGTGTGTGAACAGAGGAGTTGAATGGCTGATTAGTTGTTCCCTGGCAGAGAGATTACTTAGGCAGTTACCAAGAAGGGGATATCTATGAATGATTACACAACGGAGGCAAGGATATGACTGTACATCATTTGTAGATAGGTTTCTCCATGCACACACATGACTTTTGTTCCAGACTTAAGAGCCTGAATGATTGCCTGTATACTAGACAACATTTCTTTGAGTGTTGGTTAGCTTGTGATATCACACATGAAGTTCTTCAAGACCCATGGTGGTAAGCATCTTTTATTCCCTTCTTTAATTACTGATTTGTGCAAGAGAGATAAGGTTAAGATATAACTGAGAGACACTTGGGTGCCCCCAAACACCCCATTTATCCTCTCAAGATCCGAGGTGAGAGAGCACCAAGTAAAAGCAAGAAGAGAAAGATCGACTTTGGTAAGTCAACATGTAAGGATACAGAGTCTTGTAGGCCATCCACAGTCGGACCCCTTGATGAGATCTTAGAGGAGATAAAAGTGATAAAGGAGCTCGTATCAGGGTTTTCTCAGGTACTGGGAAATCCTTCCATCACCCGACATTCATATATGGCTCAGTCTGATTATGAGAGGTACTTGGAGGATCAGAAGGTGCAGGAAGCCACCATTTTTAGGCTTGAAAGGGACTATTCATCTTTGAAAAAGTCTCATAAGGAGCTTAGGGTCTATCATGAAAAAATGAAAAAGATGGATAAGAAGCGAGATAAGTTCTTTACTAAGATGTGAAAAAGAGTGAAGGGATTTTGGAAGGTCCTAAAACCCTGAGAAAGACTTCCTTTTATTAGAGTTGAGAGTGATGATGAGGCCCTAACTAAGTGGTTTAGTTTAGATGATGTTGGAGATGATGTAGAGTCTGAGGGCTAGAGCAACTCTTGATGCGGTTACAGGGAGCACCCTTTTTCCCCCCTTATACTTTATTAATTATGCAGTGAGGTCACTGCAAGATTTTTAGTTGGGGGTGCCTGTCTAAGTATTTATTCATTAGGTCTGTACTATTGAGATATTTTTTGATGTTGTGATGTGATTTGGATAATTCTTATTTTTATTTTTGGTTGGTAATACTTGGTCACGCTGATGGTGCCCACATTTCATGGATTAGCTACTTGTTTCATTTTTAGTCTTTATTTTTATTGTATTTATGATGATATCAGACAGGCATTTCTTTATGATAGATTAAGTGATGACATTATTAACAGAAAATTTTTGTGATTGGGTTTAAGAGATAGATGCAGGAAAAGTCTAAGAACTCGTAGCATTGGAGCGATAAATGCAAGGGAAATTGAAGTACCTTCCCTATAGGTCATGGATAGTGGGTAGTAATAAGATCCTTAGCATATGTGTACGCTGTGATATGGAGAGTTTGATGGTTCCTTGAATGGACCAGGTGGTGCATCATTATATATGGATCCTTGTGTGGTCCAGTTACTTGGCATTGTATTTGGATCCTTATGCGGTCCGATTATCTAATATTGTACTTCAGTTCCTTAGGTGGAGCAATTACTTGTACATATTATATAGTTCCTTGTAAGGGCCTATCTTTGAGGCGATAATATGAATTGAAAACTTACTTGATGACTTGAATGTTTACTTGATGAGATGAAACTTACTTGATGATTGAAATTCAAGTTGATGACCATATATGTTTTAAATCAACAATTGTATGTTCTTATTGTTGTATCTTATTCCTATATTTTAGGGTTACCTATGGTTTTTGGTGAATAATTGTAATTCGTGACTTGTAACTATAGTGTCGTTAGTTAATGAGAGTTAAACTATCAATCCGTAGCAATTGAGGTGTAAGTGAAATAGATCGACTAAATAAATATTGATGCTAAATAAGTGAGAGTTATGATGTATGACATTTGATGAGAAGAGTGTTATATAATTAGTGAGATTAAGAGTGAATGTTATAAGGGAAATATCGGTGGTACAAATTGCCAGCTACTAATGTATTGGATACAACTAAGCCAGCAAAAATATGAATGGAAACACTCTTTGGGGTCATTTATTTGGGAATACATTATCCCAAGACTAGCTATCATGAGATAAGTTATCCCATCATTATAGTATAAATAGTTGGATAAATAATTTTAGGACTACCTAATACCTCCAACAAAACACCGAATAAAATAATCCTTTATTTTATGAATTATTATACCTTATACCTTACATCAAACGGCCTCTTAGGTAATATAAAAGGGAGAGAGATAACATAAGTGGGTGAAAGTGATGTGGATTAAATTGTTAATTGTCATCTTTATCTTATTTGATTTTATTTGGCATTGCCTGATTTAATCATAGTCGACCGTTAATACCTACAAGTAATTGTGATTGTCCTGAAACTACTCTTGCTACATCCTTTTTGGGTGTGTAGCCATGTTGCAGGATCAATTGAGTTTTCTTATGTACAACGGGGAGTATTCATTAACATCTTTTGCTCATCCTATTCCTATAGTGAGAGCTCTATCTTTTGTTTTGTCCTGTACTGTATTAGAAGCTCTTGCATGACCAGATCCTCGGGGATATGTTTTTCTTTTATTGAGCTTTACAAAGAATGTAATGTTCTTATAAGTAATTCAATTATATAATATATTGGCTCATCAATGACTCCTGCATATTAATTGAGTGGAGTGGTAAGGATTCTCCTTTCTAGATAATTAGAGCTAGGTGCCCGCATGATCCGATTAGTTGGATCATGATAAAACCTTAGAACAATCCTACAAAGATCAAAGGAACGATGTTTGACCCTCAAAAGAATCCTATATAAAGAAGACTATTTCTAAAATTGAAGATGTAACTACACTTTAGCAATCCTAGTTACTTCTATTTTCTTACATACTGTAATTTGTAATAGTTAAAAACAAAAGAGAGGAAATTAGTTAGCTATATGAAAAAAGTCTATGACCAACAAAGGAACTGAGTTCATTTTAATTCGGGTGAAGCTCCAAACATATCTTTGTGATGAGTTACTCTTCATCACTCTAAGGAAATCCTTGTAATCCAAGGAAACTGAAAGTAGGCACACCGATGTTTTGAACCAATATAAAATATTTGTGTTCTCACTTTACTCCTTTAATTTTATAGTTACATATATTGTTATCTGTGCTACTAACCTTTCTGCAGGACAACAATCAACTTGGAATTCACCACAGTCGACTACTTAGTACTAATATCGAAAAGGAGAATACGTAAAGTGAGAACACAATGTCGACTAAGGAGACTAATTGGAAATCAACCACCCTCCTCTTGATTATCATCTTCATTCAGGGATAGCTAACTTTTAAGATCGAAAATATAAACTTGTAGGAGTTTATAAGAGAATTCTCTTATAATATCTCCTAAATGGACCTCTCTTGAAAACTATGTTCATTTTTCTTTCTTCCTTCAATGTTATATTATCCATTCTTTAAATCTCTTCCCCCTTTTCATTTCTTAATAATATCATTATTATTTATATTTAATTGAGTATCAACTCTTTTCTTGCATCTAGAATCACATTTTTTTAAAAAAAAAATCGATTTTTCATTTAAATTTAACCAACGTCCCGAAGGAACATATCTAATCCAACGTTACCATATAAAACTGCGGGAGTATTATTTTATGCTGTCATAGTTGGTCTTTGATGTGCGTATCGAATCTTGCCTCTATATTATTATGATATGACTATCATACATCACATTTTTGACCAGAAAATAGTTTTGTTCAGTATTAAGTGTACCAAACTGCTGTGTGCACATGCATTTTATGATTTCTCCATTTCGTGCCAGTCTATTCTCCAATTATTTTATCCTTCTTAACCAATAGCCAACGCATGTTGACGAATATATGACTAAAAGTTTGTAACGTATCTATATTTTAGGAGTATTTATATTTGTCGAGAACCTCGCAGTTGTTACTTTCCGACAGCAAGTACTCCTCCATTCCAAATTGATGAGCATGATGTTTATATTTTACTTGACATACTCCTCAAGAAGCAGTAAATTGAATAATAATTTTGTTATATTACTCTAATTAATAAGGCACATTATTTATTGAAAAATAAATTTAAATTAATTAGTACTTAATAATAAGAGCAAAATACTAAAAAGTAGTAAATTATTTCTTGATTTTACACTGGACAAATAAAAAAGAACATCTAATTTTAGCATAGTAAATAAATAAAAGTAGACTAATAGAATAGAATGTTGGAATGGAAAAACTTAGTAAATACTCCCTCCCACGTGCTTTTTTTGGGTGCTCCGGCACCCACTAAACTCACGTAGAATAGGTATAATTATATATGAAACAGTGAAAAAATGGTTTAATATATAAAAAAGCACCCAGAGAACAAAAACATGGCTGAGTGCTCTGGCTTTAGATGTAACTTCCGTCTCTCCCATCTTGGGTTCGAATCTCAAAGCTACATTAAAGCACCCACAATCTTTAAATAGTGGGTCCACTATTATAATAAACTAGACATGTTATTAATTATTTTTCTTACTTAATGTATCATCTCAATTTGGGACGGAGGGAGTACGAAGGAAACACTCTTTTTATTGGAATAATCAAAGAAATTTAAGAAGTTAGACCCTTCATTTTAATTTGAGACAGGAAGAAATAATACTCCGTTTATTTGTTCGATGGGTTTGTCGTTTCATACATGACAGCTTGTTTTTTCTTTTTGGTTAACTACCGGTAATTGTGACTGATGTGTGCTTCCAAGAGCTTAGCATGAATAGTCATTTTTATACTCCTGGCGAACTTGTGTTCTCTCCAGCTCACTTTCTTTCTAGCTAGTGTTAATTCGTTTCAGCATCAAGTGCTCGATCTGCCTTGGTGTTTGTCCTCTGAAAGGTTCTAAAATCAGGTCACTTGGTGTCTAATTTACATTGCATTGAACAACACTAACAATTAGGTGAGAAATGAGGTTATCTCTTCTGTGTTTATTTGTAGCAAATATATATGTACGTCAATTAACATCATTTTCCACTTGCAGATCCTGTTGTTTTAACCATGATCAGAACAACATGTTCTACAAAAGAAGATTTTGCAGTGCAAGTGACTCCACCAATTTCCAAAACTATAACTTGTCATAAGATGAAGCGCTTTGATAGCATTTTAGAGGATGTAGATCTTATTCATCATCAGCTTGATCCAACCCGTTGTCGCTCTTTAAACGCTGTAGCCACTGTACGTCGAGATAATTACTTGAACTTAGCTACAGTAGCCAAAAAAAGACTATTTCTCCAGCCAGATAGAAGTTCCAATATTTCTATTGGTAACTTTGGTAGAAATTTTGCCTATTTTTCAGTATATATGTCACTGACGGAGTTGATTTCTCATCTGATCACTCAACTAACAATTATTATTTCAGAAAATTAATTTTATTTATTGAAGAAAATTGGAATAAAGAAGAAAAATGACTTTCTGAGATAATAATTACTAGTTGAATGACATCTGAGAAATCAACCAGGCCACTGACCTATCGTCTAATAAATATCTAATCATGAAATTTTTGAACCTTTAGATCTATCGTTGAAAGTTAAAACATTAATATTCACATCTTTTGCTCTTGATTACTTCGTAGTTTGTATATATCGTGGATTCCAATTGGAATATATGATGATTAACTTTGATGTTTGAGGTATTACAGTTTGGCCTATACATTTTTTTCTCAGGGAACTAAAGCTGCTGCTGAAAAGCAGACTGACACTAGCATTTCCATTAGTATGCCGCCCACTCCTTCAGCAAAAGGAGTTGGCTTCAATGATATTTTTTCTCAGACATCAACGCCTAGAGGTACTACCACACTGAATAAGCGAATATGGTCTTATTCTCAGACATCAATGCCTAGAGTTTCAGTGTTTCCAGAGTCTCCAAAACTTCCCAGCACTCAATTGAGGAATCCTAGAAATAATACTAATAAGCTAAAGGATACAAGATTTGACTCTTTTAAAACATGGTCTGGTAGACTGGAGAGACAATTATCAGTTTTGCGCGGAAAGGAACAAGAGCCTATTTCTCCACCTAGTCCTTCTATAGAAACTATTCCTGTCAATCGATATTTTGATGCCTTGGAAGGACCTGAATTGGATAGTTTAAAGGTACAGTTGCTTTTCTCCTTGCTTTCACTCATAAATCTACTTATGGATATATTTTTGAGACTTCTAATCTTTAATAATACGAGTTGTGAACATGTTTTGGAGACTTGTAATTTTTAATAAAATGTTATTAGCATCTAAGTTGGTGACACATATTTTTCTCCTCTGCAGGCTTCTGAGGAAATCATTCTTCCAGAAGACAGAAAATGGCCATTTCTTCTTCGTTTCCCTATTTCTTCCTTTGGTATCTGTCTAGGTGTTAGTAGTCAAGCTATAATGTGGAAGAAACTGGCTACTTCTGCCTCGACAAAATTCCTGCACATAAGCTTGAAAGCAAATCTTGGCCTGTGGTGCATATCTGCTGCACTTATGGTCATTATCTCTTTCATCTATGCTTTAAAGATCATTTTCTACTTTGAAGCTGTTCGTCGGGAGTATTACCATCCAGTACGTGTCAACTTTTTCTTTGCTCCCTGGATATCACTTCTGTTCTTAGCACTTGGAGTTCCAACATCAATTGCTCAAAACTTGCACACATCTTTATGGTACATTCTCATGACCCCGATCTTTTGTCTAGAGGTAAAGCTCTATGGACAATGGATGTCTGGAGGACAACGAAGACTCTCAAAAGTAGCGAATCCCTCGAATCATCTCTCAATTGTTGGGAATTTTGTTGGTGCATTGCTTGGTGCATCCATGGGACTAACAGAAGGGCCAATATTCTTCTTTGCTGTTGGTTTGGCTCATTACATAGTCATGTTTGTTACACTCTACCAGAGACTTCCAACAAACGATACACTGCCAAAAGAACTTCACCCCGTCTTCTTTCTGTTTGTTGCTGCACCTAGTGTTGCTTCAATTGCATGGGCAACGATCCAAGGCTCTTTTGATCAAGGATCTCGGATTGCTTATTTCAT
This sequence comes from Capsicum annuum, assembly GCF_002878395.1. NCBI lineage: Eukaryota > Viridiplantae > Streptophyta > Magnoliopsida > Solanales > Solanaceae > Capsicum > Capsicum annuum. The sequence goes on along the minus strand of NC_061119.1, from coordinate 11,305,940 downwards.
TGCGCTGTTCCTCTATTTTTCACTGGTATGTCTAGTCAATTTTTGCATTTAATGCATCTAGAATCAAATTACCACACTAGTAATTAATATAGTTAATTCTTTCATGTTGCTTTTCAGGCAGTTCGCATTAACTTCTTTCGAGGGTTCAAGTAAGTAATCTATCTTATACTAACCATATGGTCACCCAACCAATAGTTATTATTTCAGAAAGTCATTTTTTTAATGGAGAGAAGTGGAATCTAGAAGAAAGATGACTTCCTCGGAATAATTGCACACCATCTGAGAAGTCAACCCTCTCCTAATGGTATTAAAGTTTGTACTCAACCGCGTGCAGGTTTTCATTGGCTTGGTGGGCCTACACATTCCCTATGACAGGAGCTGCTATTGCCACCATCAGATACTCACTTGTAGTTACCAACCTGGTGACAAAGTGCCTAGCTATCATTCTCTGTGGTCTTTCTACACTAACTGTAACAACACTACTTGTGACAACCATCATTCATGCTTTCTTTCTGGGAGACTTATTTCCCAACGACATTTCCATTGCAATCAACAAAAGACCAAAAATAACTCAGAAATGGTATCTTGGTAACTCAGATAGCAAAAATATTGATCAATACCTTAAGTATGTAGATTCGTTTCAAGCCAAAGATACTGAATCTTCTCTCACATATCAAAACTCAAGTAGCTAGAGGCCCGCACCTTAAGTCAAAAAACTGTTATTCTTTCTAGCATCTCTTGTAAAACCCTAAGTCTTAAGCAAGTGATGAGCACCAAATTTTGGGCTGCTCCTATGAACTTGATGATATTGAGGGGAGCTTTTGAAAGTTCTTATAAAGAGAAGAAAGGTACAAACACTATGAGAGATGTAAATTATGTAAGTATTTTTCTGTGTAAAATTCAAGAAACAAGTGTTCCTACCTATATATCTATTTAAAGATTGTATTTAGGGGAGGTGATGTGACACTTTTAAGGTTCAGGAAATATATTTATGTTTGGGTTTTTTGGTTTTTGGCTCATTAGTCGAAATTCACTGCACCAAAAAACAATATTTAGCGACGAAATTTAACGATAGATCAATTTCCGTCGCAGTCTAGCAACTGATTAACGATGGAAACATCAATTTTGTCACAAGCATAGCAAGTCTATTTTTAATTTATGATATAGCAACGGATGTCACGATCCAAACTAGGGCCTGGCCGCGACGGACATTCCGAACCATGAAGGCCCGAACGTCCTACTCTATCTGGTAATCATGTACAACATTCATATAAATAAAGAAAATGCGGAATAACGATCTAATATGGAAACATGATCATACTCTGGATTAAGTTTAACAATAAGGAATGAAATCTAAAAATCACTAACAACATTTGGAACAGTCTGCGAAATCTCTACTATATGAAAATCTGACAACTATCTGAAAACTGGGACAAAGCCCCCAGTAGATCAAAACTATAATAGATGACATAATCTGAAAGGACAGGCCTTTTGGAATAGAGAAGGCTCACCAGTACACAATCTGATCTGTTGTTTGAATTATCTAATGTTTATCTGGACCCTTAAACTGAGCCTCAGAACCTAAGAGGTAGGGGAGGGGGATCAATACAGATATACTGGTACTTAGAGCAAATCCAAAATAATCATTTATATTCAACACATATGATATAGTAAGAAATCATATGGGCATTTTAAAAGACTCTGTGAAAATTTCTGAAATCTGTGACACTCTTTGTCTTACTTCTGCGCTAGGTGGTGTACCCTACAATTTGTTATCCCACGGGCTATATGGGATCTACCATTAACTCGACAGCCAAGCCCCCAACCTAAGTGTGCTGCAAGGGTCGGAGTTTCTGAATCTACTACGCCACACGGCCGTTGCCAGCGTACAATAATAATCTACCCGTATCGGCAGATACAGTTTCAGGCTAAGAGTTACTTGAACTTGTGCATTCTTTGGGTAATAAACTAACCCTCTTTATGCCCATTTTTAGTTCTTTAAATATGCATGCTCTGAAAACATACTCTGAAATCTTTAACTCTGTCATGACATATGCACATATATGGTATCGTCATACCATTGACTTGCAAGTCACATTCTCTGAGCCATTTATAGCAATTTATATCTCTGTTTTCAAATCATGAAATTCAGGACCACCATATCAATAATTCTTTCAAGAAAATCATGTAAAATCATGCAGTTAATTCTCTTTATCAATGATTCAGTAAACAAAGGTGGTCAGGTTAAAAGTCTCAATCTCATGCAATTCTTTATCTTTAACATCACATAGTTATATGAAGAAACACCTTCTCAACAATTTGAAATCATATTCAAGTACAAGGACATTGAGAAAACATCTTTCAAATCATAAAACATGCATTTCAACTATTTTCCAACAAAATCATAAGCTTTAATCCATTACAAGAAAGGGAGTTCATAATTTATGCTCTCAAACAATCTTAAATCTCAAATCCCATAAATATACGTATACATGTAAATCAGTTTAGGGGATAGGACCACAAGGTCAAAATAATAGTAACATTAGAACATTCGGAGTACGTAATTTAGACATAGATTCCAAAACCCCTTCGAAATTCATGCATAAAAATCTTAAAATCATGCTCTAATGGTTTTAAGCCCATGTAGTTTTTAGGATAAACCCCCATACCTTAAATTATAAGATCTGAAAGATGAAACCTAGATATTGATAGATGAAACCCAAATCTTGATTTGTTTCTTGGAGATATTGAACTTAAGGCTTGATTTTCTTGAATTTCTTGTTCTTGGAGAAAACCCTAACTTGATCTTATTTTGAGAGTGAAGACAAAGTTTTTGATGTTGTAAAATTGATAGTGATTGATTAATAATGCTTAAGGGGTGATTTAATTCGTGTGAAAGGTTTTTGGAGTGAGGAAAAAAAACAAAATACCCCTAAATAACCCAAAAAAATTGCATAATTGCATCAGTTGACGACTAGGGTTGACGGGTCGTCACTCAGGTGATAAGTCATCTCCCAATTCATCACTTTTGGGATAGTTTTCACTATTCACTGGCTTGGGATGACGACCAGGTCTAATGGGCCGTCACACAACTGATAAGTCGTTAGCCTCGTCGTCACGTTTTGGCAGACAAATACTTCAAAGTAAAATGAGCATAACTTTCTACTACGATACCGGATTAAAGTAAAACCAGTGGAGTTGGAAAGAGGACACAAAGACCTTTCATTTGATATATAGTAGGCTACCCAGTTCATTATATACAAGGAGTTATGGTCGATTGAAGGTTATTCGAGTTTTGACGCTCAGTAAAACTTGAATGATAGGAAAACTTTCAACTAGTCATTGAGTTAAGGGACCTCTATGATCTCGACTCATGCTCAAATAGGTTCCCACACTACATAATTGATTAACATGCCAAATTTCTATAGGATTTATGGCTTTTGGAACATCTACGCATAGGAAAGATGGTTTTCGTTCTAGCCCGAAATACGGGGTGTTACAATGGATTAACGACAATTTTTTTTCTTCGTCGCTATATTTGGGCGCAAAATTTGGCGCCTTAATTTTGTGACGCATTTAGCAACCAATTTTTTGTAATCAATTTATTAATTTGTAGCAACGGATTAGCAACGAATTTAAGCATTATTATTATTTGTCATTTTTTTTATATATTTAATTTTCCGTCACAACTTTTTATAATTTAAAAAATACTTATAACATATACATATTTTTGAAACAATAGATAAAGATCATTTTGTTCACTCGTTTTCTCTCACTACGCCTCCTCTCACTCTCTAGCTTTCTCTCTCTATAATTTCTTTGGCTAGACGAAATCAGGTAAGGATTTAATTTATATTTGTTTATATCTATACTTTCTACTCTATAATTTGTATTTAATTTGGTTTCAGTTTGGGTCTGTTTGATTTCAGACGGAAAATCATCAAACACTTCACCTTTTTGTCTTAGTTTTTTAAATGTTGGCCTACATTCGATCTTTGATGTGTTAATTGGACTGGTGAATGTGTTATTTGTTAGCTAAATGCGAATTTTTTTGGTAACTTGAGTTTTTTTAAATGTAATTTTAGTAGATCTATGATTTTTGTGGATGTAATTCGTTTTTACATAGTTTACCCCTTCTGCATTTGTGATTTGTTTGTTTTTTTGAATCTGTGGACTGAATCTACGGTGCATGCAAACATTTGGTACTAAATCTATATATATATATATATATATATATATATATATATTTATAGAAGTTTTGATTTTTTTTCTTTTTTCGGTTAGAAATTGAAGTGTTGGGAAAGTGAATGACTGGTGAAAAAGCATGAGAAAGGTATGACTGGAATTTCGAAGTTCAATAATTTGGCCTATTAGGTAAAATATTCTCCATATAGTATGGTGATTCTGGTAGGGGATTTAGCTATGTTAAAGTAGTATTGCTGATTCTTCTTTAAGTTCGGTTTTGAGGATGATCTCGTGACCAGTTTTACAATGATCACTATTATATCGTAGATCATTTATACTTTAAAGTTTTGTTTAATTTCTGTGTTGTCAATTTTGTCTCTGTATTGTATTTGTATAACTTGAGCATGTTATTTGATATCTTGTACCTGGAAAGGATCAATTGTTCAGTGAATTAAAATAGGCTTTTCAAGTATATCAACTATGAACTTTGTTCTTGAATTAAAGTTTGATTAAGTGACCGTTTTTCCTTTTGGCATTTTTGTCAGTTTACTGTTAGAATGTACAATGGACTAGGTGAGTGTTATTGTACAACCTATGTAGCATTTGATATTCATTCGTATTATCAAAAAAGTAAATAATTTTCACGTGTCTAGCCTATGAAAAAGAACTATGTTGTACTATATAACTACAACAAATATGACATCATTAAGGATCATCAAAAAATACCACGTAGTGGAGTATCTTTGTTTATACAACTTCTGAAATCTTATATGATTCAGTAAATACTTCTATTGTTTCTTTGTTTTTGTTTCTGTAAAGCTTTGGATATTGAAATTTGTTGTTGCATTTTGCATGAACAAAGTTCAGTTCCAAGAAATTTTAATTGTTATTCTCTAGCTGACTATTTTTTTTGATAATTTATTTTATTCACTTGCTTTTTCCGTAGTTTTTTGATAATTTGATTGTCTAGAGAGTGTGTGTTAAATCGTACTTTATTTAAGTAGCTGATTTACCTTGCTAATGATTTATTGTCTCAAATCAGAAGTGTAACTTATTTTCTTCTTATATTAATGTTGATTGATGACTTTTGCTATGTTATGGACTATTGATTGAAGAGTACGGTGTTGTAACGCCCTGAATATGGTAACCAAAATGCTACACGGTGCTCATGACCCTGAAGGACCACAAGCTAATCCATGACTGATATCTGTACCTGTACACTGCATAATATAAAGTATTTATGTATGCATACACTGTAAAATGTGGAATAGAAGCTGTAAGGCCATAAGGTTCAAAACTGAATAAAATATTTGGTAAAATAATGTCTGAAAAATGGTACAATCAATACCAAAACAAATCTGGAGTAACAGTCTGACATGCTATAGTCTGAAAGCCTCTAAACTGTCTGAATAAAGAATTGATGGGACATGTTCCCAACTAACTCCATCTACTGAAATAGATAAGTATTAAAAGAATGACACAATCAAATAATATCATTCTCGAATGATGAGGACTCACTGCTAACTCTGTCTGCTGAAATCTGGAATGCTACTGACTTTCTGGATCTCGTGTTCCTAAACCTATGATGTAAAATAAAACACCATAGTGCAAATACGTCAATACATTGGAATGTACTGGTATGCAAGTGAGATAGGCTGAATGCAAATGGTTCATATACATGAACAATACTAACTGACTGAATGATATGAGCGTGAGAATACATGCATGAATACATAACTGAAACTGAGATCGTGATGGGGATGAATACTAGATTCTGACTACTGAATCTACTGATAACATGGATACCCTGACGTCTGAGATTACGAATACTGGCATACTAAATAACTAAGTTTACTGATCCTGATATCTGAGTCACTAATAAGTGAGGAACTGATACTGTATTACTGAGTAATGAAGGACTGAAACTATATTACTAATACATGAATGACCATTTCTGACAAATCTGATTATGAAAAACTGGTCAGGTTGACTGTATCTGACAGTCCTGAAGCTGAGTACTGATAACATGCAGTCTGATAATTGATATATCTAATAACATAAATGACTGTATTAGTCAGTCCTGAATCTGATGGAACTAACTGAGTTTCGTACTATATCTGACAGTCTATATTCTGATGAACTATCTGAGTTCTATTACTAAGATTAAGACTAAGACTGAAACTGAGACTGTGGGAGGTAATCATGTAACTGACAAACTCCAAAACTGAACTGGTGGGGTCCAACCAATAACCCCAGCTGGAAGGGTGTTAGTACCGTGCGACGAGTAAAGACAAGCTGTGAGTATACCCTCACTGACAGAGAGCTCTTCTGTCAATCCTTCTTGATAGAAAACTCAAATGAGATATATAGATACCTAAATGTGTAGGGTGCATCTCTTCTTACGCCGGCTACGTAGTTCGGGAATGCAGGGATTGCTACTAAGGATCACACCCTCTACTGGCTGACATTATGTATTCTCATCTCTTGGTTCACTTTTTGTTGAATCCTACTCCCAACTGAATAGACATTAAATTGATTAACTGAACCAATTAACTGAACTGAACTGATACTAATGGTATGGTTTAGCTAAGCCGAACTGAGTTTACTGAGTTTCATTGATCGATAGAATACTACTGAGATCTGAGAACCGACTGAGAGTACTAAAGTTACTGTGATTACTGAGAATACTAAAGTTTCTAAGATTACTGAGTACTGAGATTATTGGGATTACTGAACTACTGGGATTATTGAGATTTTTGAGATTTCTGGGTTGTTGAGCTTTCCTAAGTCACAAGACTGACTGAGTTCTATGGATCATGGCTTGACAGAGGATATCGTGAAAACATGACACTGGGTCTAGGCACACAACTATATTTTTTGGGTACAAGTAACCCCAGGACTCGATAGAAGGAAACTGACACAACATGACTTGACTCTTCTTGAACACATGACCAATATTAATAATTCATAATAACATAAGTTGGGGGATTTTATACTACACATGGTTCTCAAAGTCTTATACATGGAAGGGAATGCATATAACAACATTCCATAAGTCCATCAATCTAGTTTCATGAACATTCCATCAAAAATCATAATGCATAACAATATCATAGAAGTCATTGTTTTCATAAGGGTGTAGCATACATTTGTCATTTAGGTCATAATTTAAGTATAATACATGATTTATAGTCTTTTATGCATTTTATCAAACACCTTACATGCACAACTTAGGCATAGGTGTAATAAATAAATTATTCATCATGAACAACCAAATTTACATGTTTCCACTTCATATGATATCATAGATTCATAAGAACACATAAAGATTCCAACTTGGGAATCATTCAACATCAATAACATGAACATAATCCATTCACCACATAAATATCATGATATAGAATTTAAAAGAGGGTTCTTGGGCTTCATGGATGAAAGAAATCCATGAATAAACACTATGCATACCTTATCATATGATTCTACAAAGATTGACGGAGAGATTTTTAAAATTTGACGGTGAAGTCCCTTGGAATTGAACCTTCTATGAAAACCCTAGGGTTTGTTCTTGAGAGTTTTTGAGAGAAATTGAGTATAAGTTGCTAAATTATGGCCAAATACCGTGTTATTAGGCCTATATAAGGTGGGGAAATTAACCAAATTTCCCTTAAGACATGGAAGTGTAATGCCAAAAACTGGGTACAAAGGCTACACAAAGGGCGGCACCTTTGGTAGAGCCTTTTGTACCCTGGGCGGCGCCTTTTGTAGCTCCTTGTGGAACCTGGGCAGCGCCTTTAGTGTTGAATTGTCCACAAAGGCTATACCATGGGCGGCACCCCTTCATAGCCTTTGGCTACTAGTTCGAAATCCAAATGTGGCAGCGCCCCTTCATAGCCTTTGGGTACAAGCCCTTAATGGATTTCGAAAATTCTAAAACTCACTCGGAATGTACTCTTGCCTTGCCCCATCACTACGAAACTTGAAAATCATAAAACGGATGTCAGGACGATCTTCAAATAATTCCCCAAAGTTTGGAGGCTTAAAATGAGACTAAGAGTTGAACACTTATCAAAATTTTCTAAGTTTTGGATCTTTTAGAGATTTTCAAGGAGGTAAACGAGCTGAATTTAACCGCAAGATTTTGCGGGGTCTTATAGGTGCTAGCACTGATTATCTTATTTTTTTATTTCAACATTAATAGGAACATGAATAATCTAGAGCGTGGTTGGATGAGAGGTTAGATGGCCGAGGGGATTTATACTTTAGTTTTGTAACTGGTGTAAATGAATTTATTCAATTCGCATGTTCTCAACAAA